>NC_056745.1:1222604155-1222626655 GCF_019279795.1 Protopterus annectens
TTGCTTGTCTGTGGTTGAATTTTTGTATAGTTTCTGGCTTTTGCTGTTGCCCGCCCCTACTGTAAATTTGATAAGGGACACTCCTCCCAATCCCATCTCATTAGCTCATTCTACCTAATACAGAGATCATTTGGGAAGGTCAAACCCCTTAGTTCCTTAACCTTGAATTTTCTTCTGTTCCTCCTCTCTCTCTTTCTACTTTACTAACAAAAAAAAAAAAAAAAACACTTTATTCAGCTTCTTTTACTGTATTTATGTTTCCTCCACCTGCTCCATTATTTCATCTTGCTTTTTCTGCTACTTGCTGCGGCTAGTTCTCTGAAGTGTTCAATTGCATCTTTTCAGTTGCATTTGTTACTGCTTGTTTATAGCCTGTTTAAATTGTAAGTGTTATTCTAAGTCTCTTAATTTTGGTTTAAGCACTTGGGCTTTAGGCTAACCCCTTAGCTCTCCCTGGCCTTCTCTCTTAGATTCTGAAAAATATGGATGGACAATTTCCTACAGTTTCTCCTGCCAGTCTGGTTGATATGGACATCTTGAGAAAGTGTAGCAACTGCCTTATGTTCACAGACAACCACCTACTACTACCACCTAGGAACACAGTTTGCGAGAGATGCAATTACATTAGGAACCTAGAGTCCAAGCTCCCTCCCTCACAAGCCAGTATATCAGGCACTGAAAAGGATGTCAACACAATCACTACATCTCAACACCACCCACACCTACACAACACACCCACATATGTGGAGGGCCTCAACAAAAACATACCCAAACAAAGGAGACCTCAGAGGCAAAAACACACGCGATCACCACAGCCATCCACACCACATGCCATACATAGTTCACACACCTGTGTCTCACAACCACTAGGTATTAATCATAAACCCAACATAGTAGTCATAGTGACTCCATTGTGAGACACACAGATGTGCCTCTCACCAGGCTGGATAAGGAGAAAGTCACGGTTAGTTATCTGTCAGGGGTCAGAATCCACCATATCACACACGCACTCAAGTCTCTCAACAACAGTTATTGTTATGACTCTGTCATAGTCCATGTTGGTGTGAATGACTTGAGACGTACCTCCCTGGACTATATTAAGAGAGACATGATTGAACTCACTGAATGTGTGTCCCAGGCTGGTATGACCCTAGCCTTAAGCAGCATTCTACCATCAGCCAGAATGGTGCCTGAATACAAACAGAAAATGATTGACTTTAACAATTGGCTTAGTTTCTGGTGTCATTCCAGGGGGATCCAGTACCTGACAGCCTGGGAAGTATGATCGACAGACCACGATGCTTTGCCAGAGATGGCCTGCATCTGTCTCACCTGGGCTTCAGGATTCTGGCAAAGGCTCTTGCCTCCCCTATAGTGCCTTTTTTAGGAAAAGTGATGAGGTTAAAACTACCAAGATAAAAATTTCAATAAAACACCAATTAAAGGTCATGCTGCTAGGAGTCTAAACATGGAACTGCACTCATTGCAAGCATTCCTAACCCTGGAAAATGCTTACATCTGTGCAGTCACAGAAACCTGGTTCAAAGCTGCAGAGAGCACCCCATCCTTACCTGGTTACTCATCCTATCATACATTCAGACCCCAAACTGTGGGTGGTAGAGCCAAAGGAGGTGGAGTTTCAATATATATTAAAAACATACACACCTCCAGGCTGGTCCAACAGTATGACGTACAGGAGATATTCCAGGTGCAGTTAACTATTGAAAAGACCCCTATACTAATCATAACTAGCTACCGGCCCCCAAATCTGACCCAAGATATCCAAACTACCTATCTAGACCTCTTCGAATCTATCAAGATTCCACCCTTTACCCTGATCCTGGGTGACTTTAACTACCCAAACATAGACTGGAAGAACTACTCTTGCCAGAACACAAATGCCCAGAGATTCCTCGATTTTGTCAATGCAAATGCTTTGGAACAGCTAGTCAATACCTCCACAAGAGATGATATCTTGGACTTGGTATTAACCAACATGAGTAACCACTGCAGCATCCCTGCAGTATCATCCTCCCTAGTAAGATCCGACTATAAAGTGGTCACGTTCGAAGTCACCATTTCCCCCAACCCCACCTCTAGCTAAGGTAAATCAACAAAACTTCTCTAAAGCTGATTACAGCCTCCTGAGGGATGGTATAAACAGCTTCACAGGCCCCTGCCCCTCCCTAGGAACTGGCAACAGTATCCAAAACTATACCAAATTACTATATGAACATTTATATAAATGGATGGAATCAGGAATACCTGACAGGACTAAATCATCCTGCGCAAGGAAGAGTAAACCTGTCTGGTGGACATCTGCAACAAATAAACTTTATAACAAAAGAAAAAAATTGCTGTCCAGGACCAAGAAGGAGCAGATGCCCAGATTGGAAGCAATGTCTCCTAAACAAGCCAATAAGAGTACTAGTGAAATACACCAAAGCAAACTTTGAGTCCAAATTGGCCACATCTACTAGAGACAATCATAAGGGCTTCTTCACATATGTCTGTAATCTCAAAGGTAGCACCCAGATCTGTTCAGAACTGGTGGTCAAGGACACCACATAAACAAATGCTGTAGATATAGCAAACTTGCTGGCTGACAGATTCAGTGAAAATTTCACCCCTCTGTCCCTCCATTACTAAATCAGGACATTCCCAGTACCTGCCCCCCTTCCCCTTATATCTAGGGATCAGGTCATCACTGCTCTCTCAAAGGAAAAAAATACAGCCTCCATTGGACCCGATAACATCCCAGACCGCATCCTACATGAACTCAGGCAGGAACTTGCAGCACCAGAGGTGGCTAACTTCATGGCACCCATGCAAATGGAGAATAGTTGCATGATCGCCGAATCATACACCAATGCACTGTACGAACACATACACAAATGCATGGATCTTGCCATACCCAATAGAACAAAGATGCTCTCCTCAAAAAAAAGGAAGCCAACCTGGTGGTCCCCTGCCATAAACAAACTCTACAACAGAAGGAGGAAACTGATGCAGAATAAGGCGAAGTCCCAATACTGAAAAAACTCCCTTATCAACCTCAACAAAAGGTTGAGATCCCTCATCAAATCCTCCAAAGCTGGCTATGAAAACAGAATTGCAGCAGATAGTAAAGACAACCACAAGGCCTTCTATAGTTATATAAAGAATCTCCATGGCAATACCCAGATTTGCTCTGAGCTACTGCACAATGGTACCTCCTATACCGAGCCAACAAATATTGCCAATATACTGGCCGACAGATTCATTGCTAACTTTACCCCTCCCCCCCACCAAAGGACCACTCACAATACCAGTAGATTGCCAGGCACCCAGTATTATTACTGCAGAGGTTAAAACAGCAATGTTCAAGGCCAAAAATACAGCTTCTAAGGGACCTGACAATATCCCTGGCTGTGCTCTACAAGAACTACAGAGTGAACTGGCACCTCACCTGTGTGCCCTGTTCAATCACAGCCTCACCTCAGGCTTTGTCCCTACTGAGTGGCGCACTGCTACAGTCATTCCTCTCCACAAAGGAGGACCGACTACAGACCCCGGGAATTATCGCCCAATTAGCCTGATGAGTCTGATATGCAAAGCTATGGAACGCATCATCAAGGAACTAATAAACAAGGATATAGGGAATCTCCAAACACTGAATCCTACACAGTTTGGTTTTATGAATGGTAGAACATTCCTGCTCAACTTGGTCATCTTCTTTGAGTCAGTCACCAGAGCTGTGGATGAAGACAAGGTGGTTCATACAGCCTACCTTGATCTGGCCAAGGCCTTTGATACCATTCCCCACTCAGGAATCATAGAAAAACTCACTAGGCTAGGCATCAACCCCTATAGCACTAGGTGGGTTGCAAACTGACTCACAGATAAAACCCACAGTGGGAAAGTAGCTGACTCCAAGCCAGACAGCTGACCAGTCACGAGTGGAGACCGACGGGGCTCGGTCCTGGGTCCTCTCCTGTTTGGTAACTACTTTAATGTCCAGGCCAACACAAAGGGACTCTGTCTGACAAAGTTCACAGACGATTGCAAGTTGGGAGCTATTATTAACTCCCCAAGTGATGTTGACATCCTACAGAAAGGCCTCAATGACACCAACGACTGGTGTCAGAACCATGGCCTTAAGCTCAATGCCATAAAATGTGTTGTCATCCCCCTTGGGAAAAACCTGGTTCCCTTGAATTATCACATTGATGGTAGTCCACTGAACACAGAAGGTTTTTATGAGATCTGGGAACACAGGTTGACAGCAACCTCTCTTTTGACCACCACGTTGTCACTGTGGTCAGAAAGTCGTTCTATGTGGCACATCTCATTACTAAGGGTTTTGCATCCAGGAAAAAGAAGTCATTGTCTCCCTCTACTCTTCCCTTATTAGGCCAGTCATCGAGTACAATGCCCCATTTGGCATGTACCTCTTCCCTTATTAGGCCAGTCATTGAGTACAATGCCCCATTTGGCATGTACCTCACTAGACACCTGCAACAACTGGAGAGTCTGCAAAAGTACCTCACAAAGAGGATCCTAGGCCTTAAACACTTGTCCTATATGGACAGACTCAAAAAACTCCAACTATTCTCTGTCTCATATCGTCTACTTAGAGGCGATCTCTGCTTGACTTGCAAAGCTATGTCTGACCCAGCTCTGTTAAAAATGCTACATCTAAAGAATCCCAATCCCTCAGCACCACACGCTCCATAGACCTCAACCTCATTACCACAATCAACAGAACATGCTGGAGGGACAGGTTCATAACCCAGAGACTGCCCATGCTCTGGAATAGACTTCCCGTACATGTCAAGCAGAGCACCTCACTGTCCCTCTTAAAGAGAAATCTTGATGAGTGGATGGGAAATAAAAATTCACCCTGGGGATCACTCCAGTGCCTGTACTCGACAGAGGCACTAGGAACTAAGGTCGGGTGGCATGATACCAGGGTAATCCTGTGGGCTAGGCTTGTAAAGGGTCCAGGGTCATTAGCCTAGTACACACCTATGAATCTATGATCCTGTGAAGCATTAGGCACCCTATTCAACCAAAGCCTGAGTACCGGTTTTGTCCCAGGTGAGTGGAGGACAGCCAGTCATCCCTTTACACAAAGGTGGAGCGTCCACTGATCAGGGATATTATAGACCCATCAGCCTAACTAATTTGATCTGCAAGGGTATGGAATGGATTATCATGGACCCCATTAATAAGGTCATTGGCAGCCTCCAAACACTCAATCCTACACAGTTTGGCTTCGTCAATGGGAGGTCATGTCTGTTAAATTTGGTCGACTTTTTTGAGATCGTCACCAAAGCCATTAATGAGGGGAAGAGAGTGCATACCACCTACCTTGTCCTGGCCAAAGCCTTTGACACTATTCCCTACTCGGGTATAATAGATAAACTCTCTCAACTAGGCATCGATCTGTATGTTACCAGATAGGTAGCCAACTGGCTCACTGATAGAACTCACCTAGTCAAAATAGGGGAAGCCTCCTCAAGCAGTAGACCCATATTGAGTGGCGTACCCCAGTGTTTGGTCTTGGGGCCAATGTTATTTGGGATATACTTTTCTGAGGTACAGATCAAAACCAGTGGGCTATGGCTGACCATGTTTGCAGATGACTGCAAGTTGGGAGCTGTCATCAATTCCCCTAGTGACATGGACATCCTCCAAGAGGGTCTCACCCAAACAAATGACTGGTGCCAGAAACATGACCTCAAGCTGAATACAAAAAATGCATCATCATCATCCTCTTTGGGGAGAGAGATGTCCCCACAAATTATCACATTAATAACAACATTCTAAGCTTGCAGTCATTCGTGAGGGATTTGGGCACCTAGATTGATAGCAGCCTGACTTTTGACCACCATGTTGCTTCCATTGTATGGAAAGCTTTCTACATGGCCCACCTCATAAGTAAGGGTATCTCATCCAGGGACAAGGGGGTCATAACATCCCTGTATTCTTCCCTTGTAAGGTCCATTATTGAGTACAACGCCCCATTTGGCATGTGCCTCGCAAAGCACATGCAGCAGCTGGAGAGACCACAGAGGTTCCTTAACAGGAGAATCCAGGGCCTTAGAAATCTGCCATACACAGATAGGCTAAAAGCGCTATCCTTCTACTCTGTTTCATACAGACTCCTCAGAGATGACCTCTGTCTGGCATTCAAGGTGATCTCAGACCCCGCCTTGATGGGACTGCTGTATATCTGCAAGTCAAGCTCCACTCAAGTAACCCACACATGCAGCCTCAACCTGGTCTGTGACATCAATAGGACTTGTTGGCGGGACAGATTTGTGTCCCAGAGACTCCCCCATCTATGGATTAGACTCCCTCTCCACATCAAGCAGAATACCTCTTTACCCCTTTTTAAGAGTAATCTGGATAATTGGATGGGAAATAGAAAATGCTTCCCTGGGATTCCACCCATGTCCCTGCTGGACATGGGCATTGGATGCTGATTTGTCTATGCATGGGCTAAACTCTTGGCTAGGCTTATAAGGGCCTCAGGGCCAATAGCCTTGTAACTTCCTATGATCACTGGACATAATGTTAAATGAGAGACTAGGTCCAGTGGATGTTGTAGGTTGGAAGAGCAGAAGTGTAGTTTTCTTAGGATTTAGAATTAGTCGAAAGTTAGTAAGCCATGTCTCTAGAGAAAGAAAGGAATCTTGTGTTAGTGAGTGGAATTCTTGTAAAGAAGAAGCAGCACATATTAGTGTAGAATTATCTGCATATTGGATTACAGAAGCATGTAGAGTAGAAGTGTCAAGGTTATTAGTATAGAGAGAGAGAACAGTAGGGGTCCAAGAATAGAGCCATGTGGAACTCATAGAGTAACTGGAAGAAGAGGGGAGAGGCCTTGCTCCCATTTTACTGCCTGATGGTGTCCTGTTAAATAACTTTGGAACCAGGCAATAGTGGATTGATTAAGACCAAGGGTAGAAAGAACATTGATAAGTTTAGTATGTGTGACCATGTCAAAGGACTTGGAGAAGTTGAGAAAGATAGCAAATAAAAATTTTCCATTGTTTCTGTGGTGGTTTACTGTATTGGTGAAAGACATTAGAGTGGTAGTAGTGCTATGAAATGGGCAAAAGCTGTGTCGAGTGTTTGACAAAAGTTTTTGAGAATGTAAGTAGTTCATAATTTGTGTATGTATACATCTTTCCAAGATTTTAGCAAGAGGAGAAAGTATAGCAATAGGGCAGTAGTTAGTCAGTTCTGTAGATGTACCACCTTTGTGTAGTGGAATAATATGGGCAATTTTCCAAATTTAAGGGACTTGATTTTCTGACAGATCTTTTAATAAGAATGGCAAGTAGGTAGGCGATTGCACTGGCAGTGATTCGTAGAAAGTCAGCTAGTAGCTTGTCTACTGCCTTTGTTGTGGGTTTTAGCTTTTTTAAGCCATTTTCTTATCATGTCTATAGAGTCAGTTGGCAAGTTGAAGGTGTTGTTACATGACTTGGAAGGTTCTAATGAGTAGGGGTAGTTTTGGTGATTATCCAAGGCTAGAATGGTTTCCATGAAATATTTATTGAATTGAGTAGATATATTGTCTGAGGCATTTGCAGTTGTAGGGGTGGGAGTATTAAATTTACCAGGCAGGAGTATGTTATTGATGGTTGCACAGAATTTTTGAGGGTTGTTTTGATACTTAATTTGTATGTTGTGATAGTAACTGATCTTGTCAAGTTTAACTAGTTTTTTTTTTTATTTATTTCTAAGTTCAAGGTATGCTGTTTCGTGGTTGGGGTCCTATTTTTATGCCATTGGCCCCAGGCTTTGTCTTTAGCTTTTAGTGACCTGGTATCTTTACTTAGCCAAGGAGTAAAATTAGATTTAATTCTGATAGTTCTGGGAGGAGCATATAGGTTTTAGATGTCTAGAAAGGTGGAGTTGAAATAGTGAAGGGCTTCTTCAAGGTGAAGTTGTTTGAGTGGAGGACAGTTACAACTTTTAAGGGCAGATGTGAAATTGATGGGGTTAAAGTTTTTTTTGTTTCTTATTAGTTAGTAGAAAGACAGTACCACAGTATAAGGACAAAATAATTGACTTAAATAACTGGCTAAGCTTCTGGTGTCATTCAAAGGGGATCCAGTATCTGTCTGCCTGGGACGACCTGATCGACAAACCATGATGCTTTGCAAGAGATGGTTTGCACCTGTTGCCCCTGGGATTCAGGTTATTGGCTAAGACTTTTGCCACCCCTATAATGCCTTTTTTAGGCAAGGTTCAAAGGGAAAAACTACCACAGTAACTGGTATAAGCAAGCAAAATCTGAAGGTAATGCTACTCAGTGTTTGAAGTCTAAACCTCAAGATGCACTCTCTTGAGACTCTCCTAAAAATGGAGAACATCGATATCTGTGCAGTAACTGAGACCTGGTTCAAAGCTCCAGAGATCACCTGTGCAATACCAGGCTACAACTCATACCACACTCTTTGGCCAACAAACTAGGACCGGAACACTAAAGGTGGAGGAGTGTCCATATTCACCAAGGATATTTACACCTCCAGGCTGGTTGCCCAACACAATGCATCTGAAATTCTCCAGGTGCAACTAACACTAGGTAAGACTGCAATATAAACTGTAGCTTTCTACAGATCCCCCATCATGCCCCAAGATTCTCACTACACCTTTCTAAACATACTGGAAAATATTAAGATACAACCAAACAACCTAATACTGGGTGATAACTGGGAAAACTTCTCCTGTACCAACACCTGCTCAATGGTTCTTAGAATCCTTAAATTCCAATGCCCTAGAGCAACTAATTCATAGTCCCACCAGGGGTACCAATATTCTAGACCTGGTTATTACCAACATGAGAGATCAATGTTCCACACCAGTGGTCACCCCGTCATCGGTCAGATCAGACCATAAGCTAATCACCCCTGACATCCACATCCTACCCCTACCCCCTTTAAGGAAACCTCCGTAAAAAAACTTCTCCAAAGCCAAGTTCATGCTTCTCAAGTCAGAAGTAACAAACTTCATTACACCCATGCAGATGGGAACTGGATGTTCAACTGCTGAGTCCTACACTAAGGTGCTGTATAAGCACATTCACTCATGCATGGACCGAGACATCCTAAATAGAACCAAGACGCTGTCCTCTAAAAAAAGGAAGCCTGTCTGGTGGTCCCCTGCTATAAACAAGCTGTACAACAAAAGGAGGAAACTGTTGCAGAAAAGAGGAAGAACCCAGCATTCAAAAAACTCCCTCACCAGCCTCAGTAGAAAGCTGAGATCCCTCATAAAATCTTCCAAAGCTAGTTACAAAAATAAAATTGCCAAAGATTCCAAAGACAACCACAAGACATTATATAGCTATGTCAAGAATCTAAATGGCAATACTCAGATCTGCTCTGAGCTACAGGAGAATGGCACTAGATATACTGATCCCAAGGATATTGCCAATATCCTGGTAGATAGATTCAGTGCCAACTTCACCACCCTCTCACCCCCTAAAAGGGCCCATCTCAATCCCAAAAGAATGCCAAATTCCAGTAATCAAGGCCCCTCAGGTAAAAAACCACACTTCCCAAAGCCAAGAATACAACATCCATGGGACCAGATGACATCCTGGGCTGTGCACTGCATGAACTACAAAATGAACTGGCACCTCACCTACGCATCATGTTTAATCATAGCCTCACCTCAGGCTTCGTGCCGACAGAATGGCGTGCAGCTACAGTCATCCCACTCCACAACGGGGGATTCACTTTGGATCCCAGGAACTACCATCCCATCAGTCTGATGAGCCTGATCTGCAAGGCTATGGAACGTATTATCATGGAACTTATAAACAAAGACATTGGCAACCTTCAAACACTGGACCTCACCCAGTTTGGGTTCGTGAAGGGACGATCTTGCCTCCTGAACCTGATCGACTTCTTCGAATCAGCTCCAGAGTCGTGGACGAGGGTGAGGTGGTTCACACAGCCTAGTTGGACCTCGCCAAGGCTTTTGACACTATCCCCCACTCTGGAATCATAGATAAACTTACTAAGCTGGGCATTTATCCTTATGTCACTCAATGGGTTGCAAACTGGTGTACTGCTAGAACACACACTGTAAAAGTAGCCGACTCCAAATCCAGCTCCAGACAAGTGGTATCGCAGGGTTCTGTCCTGGGACCACTCTTGTTTGGCATCTACTTCTGTGAAGTACAGGCCAACACTAAGGGACTCTGGCTTACAAAGTTCGCAGATGACTGTAAGCTAGGAGCCATTATTGAATCCCCAAATGATGTAGATATACTACAAAAGGACTTTATTGAAACAGATGCCTGGTCCCAGAGCTATGGGCTCAAGCTAAGTTAAAAAAAATGTATAGTTGTCCCCTTTGGGAAAAACCATGTACCTGTGAACTACAACATAGGTGGCAGTATACTAAACACTGGAAGTGTGATAAGAGATCTAGAGACACAGATGGACAGTAGTCTCACCTTTGATAACCACATAGCCACAACAGTTAGAAAATCCTTCTACGTGGCACACCTCATCACTAAGGGCTTTTCATCCAGAAAAAAGGAGGTCATTGTCCCTCTGTACTCATCCCTCATTAGACCCATTATAGCATACAATGCCCCGATTGGTATGTACCTCACAAGACATCTGCACCAACTAGAAAGGCCGCAGAAATACCTCACAAAAAGAATCACAGGCCTAAAGCAGATACCTTATGCAGACCGTCTAAAGAAACTCCAGCTATACTCTGTCACATATCGCCTACTCAGAGGCGATCTCTGCTAACATACAAGGCCATGTCAAACCCTGAGTTGTTGGGCATGCTACACTTAAAGAAATCCCAATCCCTCCGAGCCACATACTCCAGAGATCTTAACCTTGTCATCACAGTGAATAGAACATGCTGGAGGGATAGGTTCCTGACCCAGAGACTCCCATACTCTGCAATAGGCTGCCTATACATGCCAGGCAGAGCGCCTCAATGGCCCTCTTCAAGAGGAACCTTGATGATTGGATGGGAGAGAGGAAATTCACCCCGGGGATCACATCAGTAGCCCTGCTAGACAGGGATCCAGGAAAGTAAATATTTGTGGGAAGCAATAGTCAGAGATCATTATGGCTAGGCTTGTATAGGCCCTAGGGCTGATAGTCTAGTATCTACCTATGATAGATACGTTGTCTTAGTAGAAAGGTTGGAAGATGGTCAATCAGGCCATCTGGAAGGCAACTATAGAGGAAGGAGTGGGATGGTCTATTTATTAGTGTCCAGTCGAGGATTGATTGCTTCTTTGATGATTTGGCAATTATTGTAGCTGGCTGCTAACTAGCACTGCTGCCTGGTAACTAGCGCTGCACAGTAGGTGAAAATCAGCAGGATTCATTGCACTGTCTAAAAGTAAAGCCAGCTACATGTGATGGCTCACAGTAACCAATGTGTTGATGAGATTTTTTTCTCATATTGCACTGCTCATTAGTATGGACCTAAGCAGTTTGCTTCACCAAGGTATCTGGTATGTCAGAATTACTTTATTTTACTTATTTTTTTAGAAGCGTTCAGTTACTCCTCCTTTTTCTGGAGGAGCAATTAACATGGTAATTTACATAGATATTACGTGAAGTGTGTTTGTTTAGATTCCTGTTGCTCAGTTTGATTGTATGTTCCATATAATCATCTGACATGCACTATGCAGTCTCAGTTTTTGGTGCAATTTGGTTTAGGTTGTATTA
Source organism: Protopterus annectens (assembly GCF_019279795.1). Taxonomy (NCBI): domain Eukaryota; kingdom Metazoa; phylum Chordata; order Ceratodontiformes; family Protopteridae; genus Protopterus; species Protopterus annectens. The sequence goes on from NC_056745.1 coordinate 1,222,615,870, forward strand.
TCTAAGACAGCCTTTGAAATCTGATCTAACTACCTTCTGTTTAGGCTGGGCTGGGAAGTTTTACTGATAAGTATTCATGCTACCGTGAAAGTCAAGTTATTCTTTATTTATTTGTTTGGTTCTCCCCACCCTTAGATCTTTGGGTATCTGACTGTTACCTCTGCTGTTAGTTTCGTTTAGGGAAACAGAGCTGGGTGACAGGTATCTGAAAATATACAGCAAGGAAGCATTTTTCGTTATGCTGTGATATGCACCCTCCCTCCCTCCTTCCATTCCACTGAGAATGGATAGACCCTTAGATGCTCAAAAGATACACAGTCCCATGGATGACAAGCTGTTGAAGGCTACTTTGTCAGTGGTTTGGGGGATGTTTGCATGCTGCTCTCATAGGATTGCTCTATGAGGGGGTGTCACTGTAGTAACAATAAGTCTGACACTGTTCTTCTGAAAAGATGGACAGATTACCCACAATTCACCTCCTATACCATCAACTGGTCTTCCATCATGAGTCAATAATCAAACCCAAAAGAAACAGCAATGATAGACAGTGACCATAATGGATGTCCATTCTAAGTTTCCTGTGGACCCTATTGATGTAGATATTATCTTCCTTAATCCTGAAGCTCTGATTGAAGAGCCAATAGTTTCTTCATTTTGTCCCACATTGTTTAAAAAACACCCATTAGCACTTTACCGTATCTTACCTACTAAACCTTGTCTGCTTCAGCCCTCTTGTGAATCATGTTTCTTTATATCATTTCAAATGTCCTATTAGCTTTCCTGTCTGCTTTCAAGCTATTATTTAAGTGAAACAGTAATAGTGAATCCACATTGCTGATGTCCATTACAAATGTGGCAGCACCTCTCTTGGTTTTCTCTATAATTACTTGTTTAGTTCTTGTGAGTTACTTCTCTGAGCTACTTCTGGTAGGATGGGGTGTTTTACCCATGAATTATTTTGCCACCAACAGTTGCATCTTGCCCAAGGTTTCTTCTTCCTGTGCCTGATTGATTCTACCTTCTCTTATAAGTTTACAGTTGTCTTTAAAAGTGGAAATAGTTATCTGCGGCTTACCATACAAATGTAATAGCTTGATGTTGTATAAAGTAGTAATCTGAATTGAGAACATTTGCTTATGGATTGCTGTTATAATGCTGTGTCCAAGCTGAATGAATTGAGAATACTAGATATAATTTGATTTGAATTGATTAACTATTTTGCAGTATGAGGTAAGCAATATGATAACAGAATCATAAAAATCCTAGAATGTACAAGGCAACTGGGCCATGTGGCCATTTATGCTCTGCTAGTATGCACCCTTAGACACTACCTCATTTTTCATGGGGAGATAGGGCAGTCATACATGGGGTGAATATGAATAACTGCAACAACACAAAAGACATGCAAGTATGATAAGGTGCACAGCCTGAACCAAACGAATCTGAAACACAAAAATTGTCCAGCACCAAGGAGGTTAGAGGAATATGTTATCCTTTATTGTGGCAACTCCAAAGATAAGAGCAAACCGGTTTTGGCAAAAGTAAAGCCTTCTTCAGTGCCAGTGGACAATTTTTGTGTTTCGGTGAATTTATGAATACCCATCCAATTGTCTACTTCCTTCTTAAAGGAAGATAGTGTGTCACATTACTTGAACTGGAGAGGAAGTTTGCTTCAGAGAAGGGGATAGTCATTTTATGACCAATCTGTCTGTCATGATATGCTAATATCTAACCTTTAGAATTTTTTATGCGGTATCTACAGCTTACCACTGTTCAATAAGTGCAGTATTCCTAGGATTCAGAGGAGTTACAAGGCAGTTCAAGTTTCACAATTATTAATGTCTTGCTAATATCCAACCTAAGGCTGTACCCCCTTTCTCTGAGAGGGCTATCCTAGTCAGACCTGGGATATATTTGTGGATCCCTTCCAACCATCCATGTTCTTTTTGAAGGATGATAATGTGTAATGCTGCTACACCTGCACAGGAAGTTTATTCCAGAAAAATGGGAGGTACTTAGTAACAATCTCTCCATTTTGTGAAGATTTAGTTCCCTGGTTCAGGTGTCTGTGGAGAATCTAAGATACACAGTAAAGAGATAAAGCTTCTAGCTTCTCTTGGTAGATCAGGGTATTTAAGCCTGTAATCTCATTGGTTAGGAACATTTGGATCTTTTGTAATTATTTGATATGTCTAGTGTGTTACTTTCCAAAGGGAGAATTCTACTCAATGATTGGGCTTAATATTCAATTACTTATTAAGTAATTATTAATTAATTATTAATTAATTATGTTCAATGCTGAATATAGGGGAATGGTGACTTCTTTAGATCTGGACAATGCACCTCTACAAATAAATAACTGAATCTGGCTACAGGTTTTAAATACCATGCAAACAAATCCTGCAGAGAAAACAGAAAAATTTATGGGTTAAGAGAAAAAGCCTTCCTGACTGCAATCTGAAATGAGATGGGCTCATGAAAGTTATGGAGATTTTCTTACAAGGATAAACTATTTGGAAGTCACAGACTAACTTTACATGTCCAAAATGTGCACCTGTATATCTAGGTGTGTGTGTTTGTGTGTGTGTGTGTGTGTGTGTGTGTGTGTGTGTGTGTGTGTGTGTGTGTGTGTGTGTGTGTGTGTGTGTGTGTGGTTTGCAAATACTGACATAAAAATATGTAGAACTTTAACAGTGAAGTGAACATTTTTTTTTAATTTAGATTTTTTTTTACTTTATTTGAATGTGTTTCTTTAAGAGCAGAGAAAAAGAGACAGAATTTATTGCATTAGTAAGAGCAGACATTCTTTTATGACACAATCAAAGGTGTATAAAAATAGGGGGAAGCCCCTGTAAAGTTTATTTGCTCTTTGTGAAGGGGACTTTTTTCTGCCAGTTTTGCCCCTGTTGCCTCCTGAGCATATGACCCTGTCTTGGTCAGCTACCCCATTTATTCCCCATCACCGAAGTGAGAGCTGACCAACAATATTTTTGCTAATTGTGGCCCAACCCTCACTGTGCATGCCCAGTGACGGGCTTAGGATTTGACAAGAAGTGAACATCAGTGAGGGCATGTCACTCACTACCATGAGTGATGTAACCCCTCAAAACAGCCCAACACCACATTGAAGCCACTGCTCCAATAGGGTCAACAATCTCCACTGGGGGTTCAACAATAGGACCTTGTGCCCTCAGCATTGCTCTCCTCCCCCATGCCAGCTGCAGCAAACGCTTGAGTCACTAATCAACCTCTGATCACCTGGGTCATAATCAGATGTTTATCTGTCTGCACCAGTGAACCTGTTTTGTGAATGAGGATTTCATGTCTGGAGCAGTGGCTATGGAAGGGAGACATCAGAGTGAACTGGAAGAAGGTACTGGGAGGAAGCTGGAATTTGTTAAAGGAGTCCTGAACTGCTGAGAAAATTTTGTGTGTGTATATATATATATATATATATATATATATATATATCTATATATAAAGGCGGTTTCACTTTCGGTGAAACTGCCGTCCATGCATTAGTATGGATCTTATATATATATACTAATGCATGGACGTCAGTTTCCCCGAAAGTGAAACCGCCGATCATACATTTGCAAAAGTGCTTTTCACCGAAAAAGCACTTTCGCAAAAGTATAAGATGTAGGGAAAATCGGGGGGGGGGGTGACTGTTGCTGAGATCGTAGTACAGTGGGGATAAGGGAATATTCCCTTTTCCCCACTGTAGTGCAATCTCGGAGTGAGAATATAAAAGTAGGGGGGTGTGGGGGCACAGCCCCCACATGGGGGTGCAAATATTAGTTATGTGTTTTTTGTTTTTTTTTTTTAATTTTTTTTTTTTTTTGGTGTTTATTTTGGGGACTTTAGCGAAAGCGCTTTTTCGGTTAAAAGCGCTTTCACTAATGTGTGTTTGGTGAATGTGGATTCGGATTATTGAACTTTCGTTCAATAGTCCTAGATCTATATATATATATATATATATATATATATATATATATATATATATATGTGTGGGTCTACTACGGTTGATTGAAAACTCACTTGATTGAAAATGAAATTACTAGGACCCCTTCACTGAAAGCTCCCTTCACTGAAAACTCATTTCTTTGAAACTCATTTTGTTGAAAGTCATAAATGGCCTTTTCCCCACTGTAGTGCGAAACCCTGGAGATGGTATATAAAGTATCAGGGGGTTTGTGGGGGGTGTGCTGGGTGAAGCCCCCCTCATATCTTGGTTATATATTCTCTTTTGGAAACTTGCACTTGTAAGTATTACTGTGTATAGTTTAAAATGTTTATAATATGTGGGGAGCTGTGCCCCCCCCCTTACTTTATATACTAACTCCATGGTCGCACTACAGTGGGGAAAAGGCCATTTATGACTTTCAACAAAATGAGTTTCAAAGAAATGAGTTTATATATATATATATATATATATATATATATATATATATACACATACATATATATATATATATATATATATATATATATATATATATATATACATACACACACACACACACACACACATACACACACACACACACAGGGGTGGAGAGACTTATTGAAAGGGACTGCAACTCAACAGTATAAAACTGTTTCAAAGGCATTGGCTATGAACTTATTAGCTCTCTCTCTCTCTCTCTCTCTCTATATATATATATATATATATATATATATTGTATAAACAAGGGAGAAGGGAGATAGCTATTGGGGCTGCAATGGTCCCTAGCTTAGCAAATATAACCTTGGCAAGATGTAAAGAGAACACCATCTTTTCTTCAGAATTCTATCAGTATATGGATTGTTACTCTCATTTTATTGACAATATCTTTATCACATGGAATGGTTCCCCGGACAAGTTGCATAACTTCTTTTATATTGAAAACACCACAGACTTTTTGCACTTCCTCAACCACTATAGTTTGATAAGGTGGAATTTCTGGACTTCGCCACCTATAAGGACAGAAAAGATGAGAAGCTTAAGAATGGCCTGTACAGAAAACCTACACAAATGAATCTTCTTCTACACGCTAACAGCATGAACCCCAAAATTACTAAGAAAAATGTCATCAGATCACAGGGAATGAGAATAGCCAGATTTTCTGGAGAGCTGGACTGATTTCTCACCAACCTAGATCAACTACAGCAAGATTTTCTCAGATGAGGATACAATGAGATTTGGTAGTTAACATACTGGGACCCACTTCTCAAACAAAATAATGATCCAGCTCTGCTGACCCTCCCCTCCCCGAAGGAAATGGTTACAAGCCACACAACTAAATATCAGTGAAGGAAATGGAAAATATAAAAGAAGTTTGATCCTAACTTATTCCAAGGATTGACGTAATAATAAGAAAAATGGTGGAAAACTGGAGTATCAATAGGGGAAACCAGCATCACTAGGGGAAACCAATATATCAGTCTGATTCTGGATACGTAATCATCTTTCATTTATCGAAAAGGAAGAAACATTAGGAGTTGGGTAGTAAATGTAAAAGAAATTAGTGCACCCCTAAAATTACAGGTTGGACCCTTTCCCTGCATCTCCCCAGCCTGCAGATGCTGTGTATTTATGAACCTAAAGAACTATTTAAAATGTCCAAACTCAAAAAAGAAATATGTCTGCAGTGACATATATATATAATGGCAATAGTAACTTTGTAGTATACCAGACAAGTTGCATGAAATGCAAAGCATTTTACATTGGAAAAACAGTTAACCCTGTCAAAATAAGAGTACCGAAACACCTTTCAGACATCAGGTTTAAAGACTTCAGCAACCCACTGTCTAGACTTGCTCAGGTCTGCAGGAACTATGAGAGGTTTGATTTTCATGTAACAGAGAAAATAAAATAGAGCCCATTACAAGGCAATCTGAATGCAAAGCCAGAAAAAAAAGAACATGAATGGCAGATTTGACTTAAAGCTTATTGGAAATCCAGACTCAATCAGGCAGACTCCATTAAGAACATGCCTGAGTTAAAGAAACTGAGCCATTAATACAAGTTTTTTTAATGAGTTTAATTTTAGTTTTTATTTTAAGTACTAGATGTTTAATTTTATATATATTTTTATTCATATGTAGTTTAAGCTAGACTTTTGATTTTTCATTTTTCTTCCTTTGTAACCCTTTTAATTATCTGAGGATTATTTTAATGTCAATTTGAACTGTTCTGTTTAATCACTAGTATGAACCACCATGTTACTAAATGCTAGCTAGCATAGTGAGATCTGAGGAAGCCTTTCACTTCATTAACAGAAGTTGCCGAAAGCAGTTTAAAATGATAATTTTTTTGTAAGCACAAGTTGAGGCACATGATTTCACTTAACACAATTTCCTTTATGTATTACTTGTGTGTGTGTTTGTGTATGTGTCTACTTGACATGACTGAAATGTCAGTAGACCAACTTTAAGAATACCGAGACGAAAAAGTCGAACTTTCATTTCATTGAAACTTCACTTTACCAAATATTCAGAAGACTGAACATTTAAAATGCTGACTCTCCAAGCTGAGCAGAACAGGAAATCCACTAATTTCTGCACTGTAGTGTGATCTCGTAGTTGGTATATGTAAGTTGCAGGGGGTTTGTGGAGTGCATACCCCCATGGGAGGTGCAGGGGGCACAGCCCCCCCTTGCAAAAATGTAAAAGTAAAAAAATTAATAATTGTTTTTCTTAAATTTAAGTGTTTGTAATGAATATCAATGTCAGTGCTATAGTTAGTGTCATGAACATTCAGTGGGATTTTTTTTGCTTTGCGGGTATTGGTTGGCAGGTGGGATGTAGGTGAAGCTAAGTACATTGGTCTTTAAAAGGGTAGTGTACTGTTGCTGTAGTGCTAGTGGTTAAAGTTGTACTTTGCTTCCTGCATCCCATGAACTATATCTTAAGTTTTAAAAACGACTCGGCCAGTAAATCCAAAACGCAATTTATTGCACTAAAATTCCTGCAAAACACAAACAATTCTTCTCTCTAGTGCCTCGGTCAATGCCTTTAACAGAGTATAACCTTACTTTTCAACATTTTCAGTTATATAACAAAACACAACCAATAAAACAATTAAAAAATTCATTACAAGAGCCATTTCCAGTTAAGCTCTCTATTTAACAACTTAGGGTATAAAGTATCAAATTTTAAAATAAAAGTTGCTTCTTTATGTTGTAATTTACTTTTTAAACATGTGCCCCTTGCACAATGAACTTTTTCCATAATAGTACCTTTTAACTTACTAGCATCAATTTTATGGTACATTTTAAAATGTAGCCCTAAAGGGCTTTCAACTTTGGCATTTTTAATATTTCTTAAATGTTCTAAATATCTAACTCGAAAACTACGTTTAGTTTCTGCTATATAAAATAAATCACATTCACATTTAAGTACATATATAATACCTTCTGTCATACAGCTATAACTATCATATAAATAATACTTCTGTCCATTTATATTTTCAAAAGTGCATACTGTATAATTACATATACTACAGTGACCACAAGCTCTAAAGCCAAGTACTTGAATAGGTTTTCTCAACCTTTCAAGAGGGAATTTAAACTGAGCATGCACTAACATATCCTTAGTGCTTCTTCCCCGCCTATATGACACCATCGGTCTTTGTGGTATAAGTTCTCCCAACAAAGAATCCTGTGTCAGATAGTTCCAATGGGTCATAATAATTTTCACCAGTTGTTCTGTATGAACCCCATATGTAGTCACAAAAAACATTGTATCCACTGGGGATTGTTTCTATTTCTATCTGGTTTACCCTTATATACATCAGATTTCTTATACTTTTCTCCTAATAGTAATCTATTCTTGGCTTGCTGTACACATTCCCTACTATAACCCCTATTCTTAAATCTATCACAAATATTTACTATCTCTTCCTCTATTATACTACTATCACTAGTTAGCCATGAGATACGTAATAATTCATTATTAGGGAGAGCATCAATTAAATGGGGTGGATGACAACTCGAACCATGTATAAAATTATCAACTCCCTCAAATTTACGATGTACAGAGGCAGGTATTTTCCCTCCTTTTATTATCAAATTAACATCAACTTTCTCCACATTGTGCACCATCAAACTTAATACCAATCAATTCAGTTAAACTGGGTCTACCGCCTTCACATAGAAAGATTAAATCATCTGTCTATTTGTGATATTCCACTACATAATTTCTAAAAACTCCATTCTGTACAAAAATTGTACCTCAAAATAACCCATGAATAGGTTTGCATACATTGGGGCAAATACTGCTCCCATCGCTGTTCCCTTAACTTGTTGGTACAAAGTGTCATTAAATGCAAAAAAAATATTTTTAAGGCAATAATGTACCAAATCTGTTAAATAATAAGTTAATGGAATATCTCCTAGATGGAATTTTAATACTTCAGTACCTAATTCATGTGAAATATTAGTATACATTTTTTTAACATCTATCACTATCCAGTATTTGTTTTCATTCCACTGTTCTATTCACCTTATCTAAGAAATCAAAGGTATCTTTAATGTATGACGGCAGCTTTTCCAATTTTGCTAATAACTGTTCATGCAGCACACTACCAATATTGTGCAAAAAGTAGTTACATGCAGAGACTATGGGGCGACCTGGGGGATTATTCTCACTTTTATGTAACTTAGGGAGACAATAAAGTTTAGCCATTAAACTTCCCTCTATTGAGAACTTCTCTGCATCTTTTGTAAAGTATCCCAGTCTGTGCCCCTTCTGTATTACCTCATTATAAGCTAACAATGCCATTTCATACTCCTTCCATACTGCAACTCTATATACCACTTCATTATTAAGATTGTCCATACACATTTTATAATGCTGCTCTTCAGTCATTATGACTAATTTATTACCTTTATCCGAAGGTTTGAAAACTATATCATTCCTATGTCTCATACACTTTAATGCCTCACACTCACTTTTTGTTAAATTGTATGTTATATTAGTCTTTTTTGTAAAAATTTCCTGCATAGAGAAATTAACCATACTAGAAAATTGTTTTACTACTTCATTTGTGAAGGGGGTTATATAGTCACTTTTACTGCTAACATTGTCAGTAGATAACAAACAATAAGCATTTTAATTTTCATACATTTCAAAAGATGACTCTCATGAAAATAACTCAATAGATTCAGTATCATCATTAATGGAAACATTTTCTTCTTCAGAACATATCATATTATCATTGTTATTAAGCTTAGAAAAAAGCATAATAAGTGCAGTTCTCTAACTAGTTTAAATACATCAATTTTAAAAGCATATAGACTAGATATAAAAGTTGGAATAAACTTAAAGCCACAATTTAACACAGCATAAGTTTTGTATGGTATCTAGTGCAATAATTTAAGGTTGCAGGACAATATTAATAGGAAATGTCTTCACACTTTCTTCATTGTGTTTTATTTCAGGTTGGTCTATGTTTTACAATTTCAGTCATGTGGAAGTTGGCTTTGTGACTTGTCAGGATTTTCTGATTTTAGTTTTGTGGTCTCAGTGTACTGAAAGTCAGTTATCTGGTACTTCGGGCTTGTGAAGTAGTCCCATGTGTCTATGTATGCATGTGTATATACATATATGTACATATAGGCCTTTGTATGTGTATATATGCAAATATATTTGTATATGTATATGTGTACAGAATAGCTGGTCAAGAGGAGAAGGTCAACACCTGCACCACACCACATGCAACACATAGCCCTCCCGAACACCCACCATCACAGCTCTCACATAAAAACACAAACCACACACCCACCTTCGTGTAGGTTCTCAATAGAAATCTAGCCAAACAGCGAAGACCTCCAAGGCAGAAATGCACTCAACCACCACAACACAGCACAAACCACAAGACACATAACTCACCTACACAGTGTGCCCCTCAGCCTAAGCCCCTAAGGCAAAACAGCTTACCCAATACACTAATCTTAGGTGACTCCTTAGTGAGGCACACTGATGTCCCTCTCACTAGGTTGAATAAGGAGAAGGTAACAGTCAGCTATCTTATCAGGTGCCAGAATCTGACACATAGCACACGCACTCATGTCACTCCGCAACAAGTACAAGTATGACTCTGTTACTGTTCATGTGGGTGTGAATGACCTCAGATGCACCTCCCTGGACTGCATGAAAATAGACATGGAGGAACTCTTGGATTATGTGGCCTAGGCAGGTATGACACTAGCCCTGAGCAGTATCCTACCATCGCCCAGAATGATACCACAGTACAAGCAGAAAATGATTAACTTTAACAATTGGCTAAGTTTCTGGTGTTATTCTAAGGGGATCCAGTATCTGTCTGCTTGGGATGACATGATTGACAGACCTCAATGCTTTGCCAGAGATGGCCTGTATCTGTCATGCCTGAGTTTCCGGATACTGGCTAAGGCTCTTCCACTCGTATAGTGCCTTTTTTAGGCAATGTTCCAAAGACCAAATTATCACCATAACAGCTATAAATAAATGCAGTCTGAGCATCATGCTGCTCAAAACTAGAAGTTTAAATCTCAATATGCACTTGCTTGAAGCACTCCTCAAAATGGAGAACATCGAAATTTGTGCTGTAATGGAGACCTGGTTTAAAGCAGCAGAAAGCACCCCTGGGCTACCAGGCCATAACTCATTCCACACCTTTCGGCCCCAGAACATGGACTGAAGCTCCAAAGGTGGTGGTATCTCCATATTCATAAAGGATATACCCACCTCCAGACTAGTAGCTCAACATAATGCATCTGAGATACTTCAGGTACAACTAACATTGGGTAAGATGGCAATT
>NC_056745.1:1222631655-1222659155 GCF_019279795.1 Protopterus annectens
TATCAGAATCTCTTCTAAATGAAAAAAACAATATACTCAACCAGTCCGAGATTTTTCTCAGACCACTCTAAAATAACACTGAAACTTATCCTCTTAAAAACACCCCAAATCAAAAAACCTTACAGACATGGTCCCTAAACCCTAATCTTCTTGACAAAGAAGAAATAATAAAAGAAATTAACAATGTACTAGATGAGCTCAGAACCAATCTCTTAACCTAAAATATGCCACTAGACATTTTATGGGCGGCCACCAAAACTAAAGTTAGGGGCCTCCTAATTCAAAAAGCCTCCTACTTTAAAAAACTAACAAGAGAGAAAGAATTTAAAATTAAGCAGAAAATCCAAGACATTGAAAAATCACTCCAAGAAAACTTTAGTCCTGATTTAGAAGCCCAACTAATTAATCAACAGAAAGAATTATACTCAATGCATGTACAAAATCTCTCATTCCGAGAAATGAAACTCCATGCTAACTATTCTGAATGGACCCAACAACCCTCCAAACTATTAGCTAGACTCATAAACATCCATCAAGGTAGGATTCTACAAATTAAATATAATAACGAACTACATACGAATAACCAAGATATTCTGACCATTTTCGAAAAAAGATACAATAATCTATATGGTCCGCAGGATGCAATACCCCCAGAGTCCTATAATATTTTTTTTTCTCCAGTATCTCATTTCAACAAATTGAAAAACACCAGACTGAATTCCTGGAAGCTCCTTTAAGAACAGAAGAAATTATGGAGGCAATTAAAAGTCTAAAAAACAACAAAGCCCCAGGTCTGGATGGCTTCACTTCTAATTTTTATAAAAAAAAATTGCTTCTAAAATATCTCCTATTCTTCTTAAAATCTTTGAATATATTAGTAAATTTGGATTTAGGGACCTATACCTAAACAATTCTAAAACTATCTTTATTCACAAACCAAAAACAGACAAATCTAACCCATCTAACTACAGACCAATTTCGCTTATTAACACAGATATTAAAATCATGACTATGGCTCTAGCATATAGACTTAAAAAAGTCCTCCACACAATCATTTCTCCACAGCAAACAGGCTTCATAAAGGGTAGACAAATCTGGGAAAACACACTCACTTTAGACACAACCATCCAACTTTCTGCAAACCATAAACTTCCCTGTTATCTTATGGCACTCGATGCCACAAAAGCCTTTGATAGAGTCAATCATGAATTCTTGTTGCTGACTCTAAAGCAATTTAACTTTCCAACTAATTTTATAAATACAATCAAAATCTTATATAATTCCTCTTTTACCACTCTGTATATTAATAAACTATGTTCTTCTAAAATAACGTAAATTAAGTTGAAATATACTTTTAAGTACCTAGGGATAATTTTTGACCATAACCATAATAACTCCTTACAAAATAATTTTGCCAAATCATGGACAAACATCGAAAATTATATAGACAGGTGGAAGAATATGAAATTCCCCTTTTTATCTAAAGTAGCAGTTATAAAAATGAACATCCTACCCAGGTTATTATACCAATTTAATGTAACAAATAACAACATTCCTTTAAACTTCTTCAAAAAGATAAACACAACTTTAACTACATTCATTTGGTTTCCTAAGACCCCACGAATCTCCCTACCAAAATTAATGCTTCCAAAAAATAAAGGGGGACTGGGAATACCAGATTTTAGAATATACTACGATATAATTTGCGCCAACAGAATCATGTTAATTGCAGACCATAATCCAATTAGCTCTACTCATTTCCCCCAATGGGTTAGTCTGTGGCATGCACATATAAAGCTGTGTAACATAAATCCCAAATCAATACCTTTCATAAATAAACCTGTGTTAAAAGACATGCAACTACATAAACTAATCAACTATAAAATAAATCTGTTCCAGAAGCTCTTCTCTTCACTAGGTCTAACAAATGTACTTATTCTTTTGCAACCCGTTCATTTAAATCCAAATCTTAAACTGGGTAATAAAATGATAAATCTTGACCAATTTCCCCAAATTAAAAACTTAAATGTCTGGGATTTCTATGCCATTAAGGATAACTCTCTAAAGGACATAAAAATAAAGTTTGAACTTAATAACAAATATACAATAATTCTGAGGCAAATCAAAGGTAATTTCCCCAATGAGTTTCAGGAAGAAATAAACATTGCCCTATCCCTCCTGAAGTGTCTAAAAATTAAAAAGAAAATGTTATCAATTACATACAACTTTATCTCAACCATTAAATATCAATTTTCTATTATATTTGCACAGTATTGGAGAAACAAAAACTCAGAACTGACAGAGATTCACTTCTCCCAAGCAATAAATAATACAACCAGGTTTGCACTGTTCAAGAAATTACTATATACACAATTAATGGTAAATAATAATGCATATTATACCCCGTAGCGTCTTAACAGCTTCCTTCCAAATACTTCACCTCTCTGCCCCTTCTGCCCCACAGTGACAGCTGACCTCCTGCATCCACAGTGACAGCTGACCTCCTGCATATCCTGTGGTACTGTAAATATGCACAGAGCTTATGGAACTCAGTTAGGATTAAACTGGAAAAAATGGGTTACGGGAAATCCACCCTTTCATGGGAATTTGCTATATTGCATGTGGGTCAAAAGGGCCTTCCCACTAATGAAGTGAGAGTCCAGATTGCTCTCTTTATGCTAATTAAGATTTATATAACACAGAACTGGTTGGACCATTCTAAAACAAACTGGGAAAATTTTACAAAGATGGCATCCAAGTATATTCTATCCCATAAACTAACTACGGAAAATATTAGCAAACGCATGAAATAACTTAACTTCTGGAGTACAGCCTTAGACTGTATCCTGAAGTAATATAAAATGGCTTTACACTTACTCTCCTATACTAGTACTATGGTTAGTCCTTCCCTCCAAAGGATTTAACTCATTCAATTCCTTTATAGTTACTTCAAAGTGTTAATATAGTAATAATAATAATAGTGTAAGAATGTAGCACTATATGTAAATAGTTGTATATGTGATGTTTTCATATTATCTTCTTTATTAACTACTGATTTTTCAATTTTGTGCCAGTAACAGTTTGAATTACTTGAGTTAAGAATGTCATGTATCTTTCAATAGTATAGTCTCTCTTGTCATATTAAGGAAGTAAGCTTTAAATGTTTTGGTTGGTTATGTGAATGTTTATTGGCCTTATTTGTTTCTGCATGCTGACCAGTTTCAGTAAAATATATTTTGTAAATGTTGTAACAAAATAATGAAACAAAAGTAAAATAAAGCTTTGAAAAAAAAAAAAACATATGTCATGGTAAGTAGTAGGCCTGTGTAGGAGTATTTTGTTTGATTTGTACATGTAAACTGTATGTTGCACCATGATGAAATACAGCTTTGGATGGACCACGAAGATGTATTGTGTGCTGACTAAAATGTTACATGACTAATAGTATAATTGTAATTATTTTAGATAGTTATATCTATCTACATATCTACATATATATATATATATATATAGAGAGAGAGAGAGAGAGATTATCCCACTGTATTGCACTGTAAACTTTATGATGCATGTAGAAATAAGTGAATTAGTGGTATAATATATGTGGGTTGGGGGGGGGGGCAGTGCAGCATGTATTACATGATGTTTGTGGACTGTTTTGAGTTTTATTGTTTTTTTCTAAGATTTTCACCTAGATAGCTGTCTATTAGGGTGTTGTACTGTCTTCAGGTTAGTTAGCTATTCCTGTTTAATGGAAAGATCAGAAGATAGTATACATAAAGCTGACTCACTCAGTTTTGACTTTCAAAGACCATATTGAGTGCAAACTGGATGAGATTTGATCTGGTTCAGTTTAACTGCCTGATACAGAACTCTCATATCCCTTCTTTCCCAATGAAATCACTACTGCTGTGGACTGCACCTAAAGTAATTCCTTCATTTTGGAAATTTCTTTTATCTTCATGTTTGTCCAGTCATGGATTATATATATATATATATATATATATATATATATATATATATATATATATATATAGGTTCATAGGTAGGTACTAGGCTATTGGCCCTAGAGCCTATATAAGCCTAGCCAAAAAGGTACCCTGGCTTTCGCCACCCAAGAAAATTATTTTCCTGTGCTCCTGTCAAGCAGAGCCACAAAAGTGATCCCTGGGGTGAGTTTCCTATCTCCCATTCAGTCATCAAGATTTTTCTTGAAGAGTGCTAATGAGGAGCTTTGTTTGATATAGATAGGTAGTTTGTTCCAGAGTATGGGAAGTCTCTGGGACAGGAATCTATCCCTCCAGCATGTTCTGTTTATTGTGGTGACAAGGTTTAGGTCCCCAGAGTGTGTAGCTCAGAGGGATTGGGATTCCTTTAAGTGGAGCATGTCCAACAGCTCTGGGTTTGACATAGCTTTGTATGTTAGGGAGAGATTGCCTCGGAGTAGGTGATATGTGACGGAGTAAAGCTGGAGTTTTTTGAGACTGTCTGCGTAGGCCATCTGTTTGAGGCCGGTAATCCTCTTTGTGAGGTATTTCTGTGGCCTTTCCAGTTGTTGTAGATGTCTTGTGAGGTACATACCAAAAGGGGCACTGTATTCTATAATGGGTCTAATGAGTGACGAGTAGAGGGGAACAATGACCTCTTTTTTCCTGGATGAGAAACCTTTTGTAATGAGGTGTGCCATGTAGAAGGATTTCCTGAGTACTGTGGTGATGTGATTATCAAAGGAGAGACTGATGTCCACCTGTGTCCCAAAGTCTCTTTTCACACTTTTGGTGCTAGGTAGACTACCGCCTATGTGGTTGTTCATGGGTACAGAGTTTTTACCAAAAGGGATGACAATGCGCATTTTGG
The DNA here is from genome assembly GCF_019279795.1 of Protopterus annectens. Taxonomy (NCBI): domain Eukaryota; kingdom Metazoa; phylum Chordata; order Ceratodontiformes; family Protopteridae; genus Protopterus; species Protopterus annectens. Next base: position 1,222,636,510 of record NC_056745.1, read on the forward strand.
CATTGAGCTTGAGACCATGGCTTTGACACCAGGCATCTGTATCAGTGAGGCCCTTTTGAAGGATGTCCACATTGTTAGGAGTTTCGATTATGGCTCCTAGTTTGCAGTCATCTGTGAACTTCATTAGCCAAAGACCTTCTGTGTTAGCCTGTACTTCAGAGAAGTAGATACCAAACAGGAAAGGACCCAGGACTGAACCCTTGAACAACTTGAACTGGGTGGGGTCCAAAGTTTGGAGATTACCAATGTCATTGTTTATAATTTCCATGATGATACATTTCATAGCCTTGTAGACCAGGCTCATCAGGCTAATGGGGCGGTAGTTCCCGGGGTCCATGGTGGCTCCCCCTTTGTGGAGTAGGATAACCATTGCTGTGCGTCATTCAGTGGCCACAAAGCCTGAGGTGAGGCTATGATTGAACATGGTACTTAGGTGGGGCGCCAGTTCGTTCTGTAGTGCATGTAGAATGCAGCCTGGGATGTTGTCAGGTCCCATGGATGCTGTGTTCTTGGCTTTGGAGAGTGTGGTTTTTCCCTGTGCAGCCGTGATTACAGGAACTTTGCATTCTTCCGGTATAGAGATGGCCCTTTAGGGGGGGTGAGAGGGGTGTAAAGTTAGCACTGAACCTATCCGCCAGGATGTTGGTAATATCAGTTGGTTCTGTATATTTAGTGGCATTGTGCTGTAACTCAGAGCAGATCTGAGTGTTACTATTGAGATTCTTGACATAGCTATAGAATGCTTTGTGGTTGTCATTAGAATCAGTGGCGATTTTGTTTTCGGAACTAGCTTTGGAGGATATTATGAGGGATCTCTGCTTCTTACTGAGGCTGACCAGGGAGTTCCTCCAATCATGGGATTTTACTCTTTTTTTGCAACAGTTTCTTTCTGCTGTTGTAGAGTTTGTTTATGGCAGGGAACCACCAGATTGGCTTCCTTTTTTTGGAGGATAGCATCTTAGTTCTGTTAGGGATTGCACGATCCATGCACTCGTGTAAGTGCTTATAAAGTGCATTTGTGTAATATTCAGCAGACGTACCTCTATTGTCCGTCTGCATTGGTGTCATGAAGTTTGCCACTTGTCCGTCTGCATTGGTGTCATGAAGTTTGCCACTTCTGTCTTAAAAAGTGTGAAGTTGGCTTTGGAGAATTTTTTTACGGTGGTTTCCCTAATGGGGGGTGGGGGCAGGATGTGGATGTCTAGGGTGATTAGCTTGTGGTCGGATCTGACCAATGAGGAATTGACCTCTGGTGTGGAACACCAGTTTCCCATGTTGGTAATGACCAGGTCTAGGATATTACTGCCCCTGGTGGGGGTGTGGATAAGTTGGTCCAAGGCATTGAAATTTATGAATTCCAGAAAACGTTGAGCAAAAGAGTTGGTACATGAGTAGTTTTCCCATTTAATGGTGGGGTAGCTGAAATCACCCATTATTAGGGTGTTAGGTTGTACCCTAATATTTTCCAGTGTATCAAGAAATGAGGAGTGGGAATCCTGGGGCATAGTGGAGGATCTGTAGAAAGCTACAGTTTGGATTCCAGTCTTTCCCAAAGTTAGTTGCACTTGGATAATCTCGGCTGCATTATGCTGAGCAACTAGCCTGGAAGTGTGGATATCCTTAATGAATATGGACACGCCTCCGCCTTTAGTGTTTCGGTCCAGGTTAGGTGGCCAAAGGTGTGGTATGAATTATAGCTTGGTAATGCACGGGTGCTCTCTGGAGCCTTGAACCAGGTCTCTGTCACTGCACATATGTCGATGTTCTCCATTTTAAGGAGTGCCTCGACTGAGTGCATTTTGAGGTTTAGACTTCTAGCATTGAGTAGCATTACCCTCAGATTTTGCTTGCTTGTACCTGTTACAGTGGTGAATTTGTCATTTGAACCTTGCCTAAAAAAGGCACTATAGGGTTGACAAGAGCCTTAGCCAGTATCCGGAATCCCAAGGGCTACAGGTGCAGGCCATCTCTGGCAAAGCATCGTGGTCTGTCGTTCATGTCATCCCAGGCAGACTGATACTGGATCCCCTTAGAATGACACCAGAAGCTTAGTCAATTGTTGAAGTCAATCATTTTGTCCTTGTACTGTGGTATCATTCTGGGTGATGGCAGGATGCTACTCAGGGCTAGGGTCATACCTGCCTGGGCTACAAGATCGGACAGCTCCTCCATGTCTCTTTTCATGTAGTCCAGGGAGGTACATCTCAGGTCATTCACAACAACATGGACAATGAGAGAGTCATATTTGTACTTGTTGTGGAGTGACCTGAGTGCGTGCATTATGTGGCAGATCCTGGCACCCGACAGGCAGCTGACAGTAACTTTCTCCTTGTTTAGCATAGTGAGTGGAACATCAGTGTGCCTGACTATAGGGTCACCTATAACTAGAGTGTTGGGTATGTTGTTATGCCTTATGGGCTGTGGTTGAGTGGCACACTGAGTTTGTGGGCTGTGTGTCATTTCGGTTGTGTTGGGGGGGGTGGAGGTTGCTTGTGTTTCTGCTTTGGAGGTCCCTGTTGCTTGGGCAGATTTTTATTGGGAGCCACCGTGAATATAGGTGTGTGTTTTGTGTTTCTATGTGTGTGTTTTGGTGGTGTAGGTTTTGAGGGACTATGTGATGAGTGTGGTGTGATGCAAGTGTTTACCTTCTCCTCTTGACTGTCTAGTCCAGTCTTGGGTGAAAAGAGCTTTGCTTCCAGTTTGGCTATATAAGTCCATCTCTCACAGGTTGTAGTGTTGGATGGTAGGAGGAGAGGGTTGTCTGTGTACATGAGGCAATTGCTGCATTGCCCTAAGATGCCCAGATTCATCAGGAGAAAACACCAGGAGCTGACCCTTAGACATGCTTGGATAGGTGCTTATTTATTAAGTACTAAAAACTGTTCTTCTCTAGAAAAGTGAGGAAAGTTGAGTGCTGTAGTAATTTGTAGCTTATTTAGTGCTTACAACAAGTTCTGAACAAGTGCTAAGCTCAAAGAAACAGATTTGATTGCTAAAACTAAAATAAAGGCTAGTTCTAAGGGGAAATTTGAAGCCCACTGATAAGCTAGAAGGCTTCCCTCCAACACAGAAAGGTTTGGGGGCTCAGAAACTTACAAACAGTCCTGGATACAGCAAATCTGTATCTGGACTAGAATACTTACAGGAAAGGCAGGAAACAAGCTTAGAATTTTTTTTAACATATATATATATATATATATATATATATATATATATATATATATATATATGTGTGTGTGTGTGTGTGTGTGTGTGTGTGTGTAATTAGAGGCTGTAGGTGCTTGCCTCCCCCAGATGAGGTGCAGAGGGACACACTGACATATAATTTTTGTTTTGGGATGAGTTTCTGGTCACTTCAAATCAGTGAATCATATCATTGCTGGATAGTAACTCAAGTCATAAGTATCTTTTACAGCTGCAAGACATATATAAGGCCATGGGACAGTGTACATTTTATATCAGTGCAGTATGCTCCGACATAATATACCTAGGTGGAAACCGATCCATTTCTCTGGCCCTGTTAGTATTTCACCCTTTAAGTTAAAATAGGCTATGCAGTAATACCAACATCTGCCTGCTTTCAGAAGAACGTATATATTAGTGCATAGGCTTTTGTTCACCACTAAAATTCTTTGCTGTACTGGTCATCGGCCAACCCTCCTAGTATCCTCACAAAAAGGAACAGTTATTAAAGGTAGACTACACTTCCTTCACTAGCACTGCTCTCTAAACTGTGAGAAAATTCCCAATTCAAGTTGCTGATGCTGCTGATAGGATTCTAACCACTGTAGCCTTTTTTGGAGCTATGCTACTGATGTTCAGAATTTTCTTGCTCATCAGTGAGGGAATATTTTTTATATATTTTCTTCTTGCCAGGTGTTTGTCTAGTACTTCTACTAATTATAAATGTTATTTCTTGCTAAACATTCTTCATTATAGCTGTCTCCATTATGCTGTTGTGACTTCAGCTTCTAGTGGTGACCATTTCATTTTTTTTTTGTTCTATTCAGTTGTGTCATGCAGCTGACCTCATTAGTAGGTTTAGCATCTATACATGGAGTATTGATTTCTGGCAGTTACAGAAACTGCATTCAAAAGTCTTGTTGTTATATGGTGTTGGCCATCTGAGCAGTAAAGGTTATCAGTGCAGGAAGTTTCCATGCATGTTATAATTCCATGCACTGTGAAATGCTAAAATATCTTATGAATGTTGAGAGCAAACATTACAGGACTGCTCTTAAGGAAGGCAGCAAAACTATAAGAAATTTTAACGAATGTTAGAAAAGGTATTCCATCATAAAATATTTTTCGTTAAGCACTAATATATTACAAAGAGACATATGGTCCCTTGAATTGCTATACCTCAATATGCAGCTCATCATGAGGCAAAGTGAATCAGACGCTTTTGTTGTCAAGTAACTTTACTTAACAAAGGAGGTAGTGCAGGATCATAGGTCACTGGCTTGTCCATGCTATAAATAACATCTGCGACTTTGCTGCCAGCCTCAGTAAGGGAAATCAGAAGATTCAGAATTATGTGGGGACGAGTAAAACAAATGAAGAGATGTTTATACAAATTCAGCAGAAACGGCTGTGAGATGCCAGTGTCTTCCTCTTTGTGGGCAGTAGCAAACTAGAGTATGGTAGGTAAAATCAAACACAAGCTAGTATATAACATAAATGAGTCCTGTAAGTTACTAAAAATTAATGTTCCTGGGGGTGGTACATACCTGATTTCACCTCAGAATGTTGCTCTGTCTCTTATGAAGTCTGAAAACTTTAGACTGGAAGTGAGGATTAAAGTCATTCAGCAATGTCATGCGTTGCATTTACATCCATCTTCCATAACCTCTTATTCCCATTTGTGCACATGGGGTCAGGGTGCCAAATCAACAGTGGCAATCATCTTGAACTAATCTTCACACCACCGGTTGGCTAGCCCAGTGGTGGTTGTTTAATATCATATACATGCACATCTATAGAGTGTGTCTAATCCACCTACTGCTTGTCTTTGGAATGTGGGATAAAAACAGAGCACCCACAGAAAACCCAGTGAACACAGGGAAGAGCATACAGACTCCAGACAGAAGCTATCTCATCCAAGAATCAAACCGGGGAACCTCTTGCTGTTAGGCAGCAATATTATATGCAGCTTGCTATGCTACTGTGCTGCCCCTTATTTTGTTACATGTGCTATGCTTTGATTTTAGGTCATATGAGTCAGAGAAGAGGGAAAAGGTGAGTTATGTATTTCTTTTATGAAGTTTTCCTTTTTCTCAGAGTTTTTGTAACCCGGAGTTAGTTACACACACGCACAAACACACACACACATATACATATATATATATATATATATATATATATATATATATATATATATATATATGTGTGTGTGTGTGTGTGTATGTGTGTGTGTGTATGCATATAAATATAAATATAGGTATGCAAATGTAAATATATGTATATGTTGTGTGTGTGTGTGTATGTGTGTGTGTGTGTGTGTGTGTGTGTATGTTTATGGTTCCCTATCAGAAGCCTGAAACACTATAAGCCTGAAAATCAAAATCCTGAAACCAAAAGCCTGAAAACTCAAAATCCTGAAAACCCAAAATCCTGAAACTCAAAATCCTGAAACACAAAATAAACATACTGACGTCATTGTGGCTTTGCTATTGTTAGCCCTGTGGTGTTAGGTCATGCTTTGGGTTCAGGTAAGTGTGCGGTTGGTTTTACGTTAGGGTTAGGGGCGGTATAAGTGAGTTAGGGTTAGGGCGCAGGTTAGGCATGTATGCAATAGTGACAAAAATTAGGGTTAGGGGCGGTTTAAGTGAGTTAGGGTTAGGGCGCGGGTTAGGTGAGTGTGCGATAGTGACGAACCTTAGGGTTAGGGTTAGGGTTAAGGTTAGTCGGTAGATATTAGTGTGTTTGTATTGGCATATTAGCATTATTTGTGGTTTCAGGATTTTGGGTTTTCAGGATTTTGAGTTTTCAGGCTTTTGGTTTCAGGATTTTGATTTTCAGGCTTATAGTGTTTCAGGCTTCTGATAGGGAACCATGTAGATATATATATATATATATATATATATATATGTGTGTGTGTGTGTGTGTGTGTGTGTGTGTGTATATATATATATATATTTATATATATAAAGAGAGAGAATATAGGGTGGGAGGGCTAGAGCCCCATGTTTGGAATTCAGTGAGAAATGTTTGTTTAAGACTATATGGTGATTTTTTATTCAAAACAATTTTTTGAGACAGTGATTATGTGTCGGGTTTGAGTTTTTAGTTTTGTTTATTCATGTTTTAGCTAAGCAATATGTGATTAATTATAATAAATCCATGTTGGTCTAGAGGTTCCAGGTGTTTGCACAGTTCTTACTGCAGGCAGAACACAGAATTATTGCAGATCTAAACATGAAGTGATTTGCTTTTACACAGATTGTAATGAAGCTGAAACACTGTCCTTAAAAGCATGACCTCAAACTGAAAATAAATAGTGAGAAGTGGTGTGATCACTTTCTCCGATTGATGGAAGGCTTTTCTGATTCAGCCTAAAGAGAAGGAGAAACAGCAAAAGGGATGAAACATACTATAGTGTCTGAAAGCATAACCTAACCTTTATTTAGAACTCTGAAAGCTATTTTCCAGGTCTGCTATGAGGAAACTACATTTATATTGTCGATCATATGAACTCACCCCATTACCGAGCTTCCCATCATCCTCATTGCAAAGTATCTGGCATAATTACAGGAACATTATGCATTCAGTATGATGTAATGTAATGCTTCATTTTTAAATCATTTTGTAATAAGGAATATTAAGGTGAATATCATGCTAGAGAAGCAATTTTTTTCTGTCAGTCTGTGAGGGACAAGGCCAAATATCTCTTCCATCAGCAAAATATCAGTGATGTATTCTGTGGTGTAAAGATCTGTTTATTTGCCTTTATTCAGATAGACTGATTTGTATGTACTAGCTTGGGTACATGACTAGCTTGGGTACATGACTCTGTCAGAACAGTTTTCTATGAATGTAGCTTAAACTGTACATGGGTTTAGCTTTAGCTTTCATGAATGTGGTTTACTTTCTGCAAGCTGTCAGCCAACATTTCTATTTATTTTTGTAAGCTTTGACTATTTGTTTTTGAACTAATCTATATTTGAATTGTATTCATAGCTGTGATTTTTTTTTTTGTACATTACACAAATGTGTACATCTGTCAATCACCTGCTTAAAAAAGAACATGAAACAGTGGGGTTTGGCCACAATCTGTAAAAACTGAAACCATCTCTGACTGCTACTTCAATCATGGCTTCTCTCCATACCTCTCAACCTCTTAGTATAAGAAATCTGGACAAAGCCTAAAATAATGGGGGGATAAAGGCCCAAAAATAGGGACAGATTTTAAATATTGCTCTTATAGACTTGGAAAGTTGCTAGAATAACAGGATTTGTCTTAGCATGCATTTTCTGAAGGAAATGAAGCCTGAAACTCAAATGTATGTGAGTATTTCGTTATTTCAATCCTCAGTGATTTTCTAGAAAACCACAAATTTTATGAGGAGTAGGCCACAAATATAAGGCATAAATCTGGACATTCTGCAAAAATCTGGACACTTGAGAGGTATGTTCCTCTCTGTTACCTCTTCCGTTGGTGAAGGGGAACAAATGGACTAGTTGACCAGGAAGAGGGTCTTATGGCCACATTCAGCAGGACCAAAAGTTGCTGAAAAAAATCCCCTTCATAAAGGGCAAATACAGATTTACCATCCCCAAGCATGGTAAGAAAAGTTTAAAAACAAACTGCTTTAACTGCTTATGTGTTTTAACAACACTGTATAAATAACTGGTATAATGTGCCAGCATTTCTGAGTTTGTCTTAGACTGTGACTCTGGCCATGACCAAAACATCTTTTCAGATCAGTTTATTTAGCCACTTATTTAACAATCAATCAATTAAATAAATAAATAAATAAATAAATAAATAAATAGGTAACTAAGTAAATAAACAAACAACCGAACTTGATTATTTTGTTTATTGGCAAGTAAATAAATAAGCAATCACATAAAGAACCTAACCTGAGCTTTTGTCTGTTGTACATCTTAATTTTTCTAGTTAATAGAATTATTTTTCATATTGTCAGTGACTGTATCACAAATGGAGAAATCAGACAGATGTGTATCTCCTATACTAGAAATATAGATTAACTGAAAATAATGTTTTGCTGTCTCCAAGCATAGAAAGAACAGCATAACATATTGCACTAATTTGGGGTACTTATTTTTTCTTGAATTATTGGCAACCTAAAAGGATTACTGCCTATATTAACTAGATTATTTTTTCTTGAATTATTGGATGTCTGAAAGGAACAATATCTGCAAAATTATTCTTGCATGATTTCTTAGGCAGAATGAAACACCATTAAATAATTTATTTAAGCAGCCATATCCCAGAGGAACAGGAAGCTGTATAGTATGTGGGTTAGCAATGGAAACTACAAACCTGTAGACCTGAGTTTAAATCACATCATCCTCTGTTATATGCTACAGAATCCTGAAAGGGGTTTCTTAGACTGTGCATACATTTGTCTTTAACTTACCACATTTTCAGTGGTCACACCTTTTCTATTATTATTTCCCTCTTGTTTTCCTAAATTAGGACCCATATCTTTTCCCTCTTGTTTTCCTAAATTAGGATGCATATTATTACAAACCTTCTTGGGTATTTGGCAGATTATCCTTTTTTCTCATTAGCTTTTGTCATGCTGCAGTCTTTCTGGGACAAAAAAATGAACAGCATTAATATTCATGAGGTTGTAACTAATTTATTTCCTTGGCATGCAGATCATTTAAAATGCTTTGCAGAATGCTAAGTAGCCCACCAACCTGTCGAAGTGTCGTGAATTTGCTGTCCAAATAAAAATACATGGCTATTTGTCTTTATATTTGTACCTAGCTGAATGTGTCATGTAGAAAATGAACATGCATTCACTTAAGGTTAGTATCATTCATGGGCAGTGAGTGCTAGGGTAATTTCTTCAGGGTAGTATAGCATATAAGCTATGTATCTGTGAAGGATAAATTTCAGTTAGTAGCTCTTTAAGCACTAGGTTTTATTATTACCTTCATGCAGGTACATGTCCAGCTTATTCCCCTGCTGTTGTTTTTGTGTTCACTTTAATCATGTGTCCTGTGTTCTGGGCACATTGCAGCCTTTACAGAAGCACCCAGTTCCCTAGCCTGTATTTATTTACGTAGGAAGCCATTATAAGCTGCATGAGTACTTTACACATCACATTTTAAGCAGTCTGTTACCTACTCTTGCTTAGGTAGATTGTTGACTGTACCTCTCAGCTTCAGAAAATTAAAAGTCAGAGTTCTGGTATTTAAAAATCATAGCAGGCATTTAAACATTAAAGCAGTGGGCCAACAAGAGAATCTCTTACTTATTTTTTGAAAAAGAAAGTCTTTAAATGCTAGATCCCACGTAATTAGTTATAAGGAATATTTGTATAGGTTTATGTCAGTTATTTAATAATGTATATACCCTTGGAAAGTTATTTTGAGGAAAATCAGAAAATAAATCATTACATCTCAAGAGAAGCTAGATAAACCCATAACATTATGTGAACATCATAGCAGATGAGAGATATGTTACTGCCCTTTACAAGCATAGCATTTCCTCAGTAAAATGTGAAGGTTATCCCTTTATGCTGTAATAATATTTATCATTTATAGTATTTCTTGCTAAAGGTTAAAGCAGAGAACTTAATTATTTTACACATTTTTTTTTTACAAATTAGACATAGTTAAAACACCAATCAGTTAACAGTTTGGTCAGACATTACATATTTTGTTGCACTACATAAAAAATGTGTATTTTGGAGATGCTTATCTTGAATAGTTCTTCATGGAATGTTTATTCTTTGAACTTTCCTTTGAATATGACAACAGCCTAGATTCCACTACTCTCAAAGGTAGTTATAATGCATGTGGTCCAGGAAACAATTGAGGACCTTTTCTCCAGTTGAGACAGTGCACTAAGTGCCTTGCTCAGAGCCATACAGAAGGCACATGGAGGCTGAGGGACTCAAACCCTGGGCTACAGGAAGCAACTCTTTAACAGATCATAGCCTTAATTTTCTGCACTATCAGAGAGACTTCGATCTGTTAGAGAATTTTACTTTTATAACTGAGTGAGTTCTAGTTAGAATATACTGCACTGGTCTGGCATTGTTCCAGCTGCAACCACATGCTGTTCTGATCTGAAGTGACCTGCTGTGTTTCAAATGCTTAATTTGAGCAATGAGTAGAGACCTTTTGGTTACATTAACAATGGAGAAGATCATCTGACCTGGTACAAAGTAAGTAGAAAAGTACTTTAGGGACTACACAAAAAAATGCAGTTCACAACAAGCAGTGCATCAGGGCAGGGTCTGACCTTTGATACATAGAAACTGTGAAAGTTATCAGTATCATATGAATAGCACTACTAATGCCAGTAAAAGATGGCACAATAGAACACTGAGGGCATGACCTAATACAAAATGCTCCTCAGACAGGAAACAGGAAGGTGCACAACATTTTTCAGTGTCAGCATTAGGATACTTCACTCATAAGGCAACCCAAAAATATGTATGGCTTAACTTAGTTGTGATCATACATGGATTTATACAAATATGAGACCATAGAGATATATATATATATATATATATATATATGGGTCTACTATACATGATCGAAATTGCAGAAAGCCGAAGCCATATGTTCGACTTCCGCAATTCCGAACATGTAAAAATAAAAAAATACACAACAGTAACTCACTTTCTAAGTGTTAGCAGGGGAGCTACGCACCCCCCCCACACCCCCGTAACTTTAATATACCAACTACGAGATTGCACTACAGTGCAGAAATGGAGATATTTCCATTCTGCACTACACGGAGATGTCCGTTACACATGGTCGGGATTTCAAAAGTCGAACATATGGTCTTGGCCATATGGGTTTCAACTTTGTGGCATTTCGACCATGTGTAGGGGACCCATAAATATATATATATATATATATATATATATATATATATATATATATATGTGTGTGTGTGTGTGTGTATATGTATGTATACAGTTGTATACATATTCCTGGTCATACACTAAGTGGAAAAAAACAAAATAAAAATGAAAACATTATTCTGGTAAGATGCCACTGCTGTTTCTGAAACATAGTTGCTCTGACAGTGCAAAATTGCCTAAGTGTGCATTGTTCTCCTAATAAAAGAAGGCCAGAAGGTCCTTGAAATACAATGGCAAGATGACACTGTACACACACATGCGCGCGTGTGTGCGTGTGTGTGTGTGTGTGTGTGTGTGTGTGTGTGTGTATATAGATAGATAGATATGTGGATAGATATACACATAAATATTATAATATGACTAATATATTACTAATAATCATGTGCACAAATCATTGAATCACGATTAAGGAAACAAAAAAATGAGCTTACCTTTAATAAAAAAAAATCCATTATATTACACAAATAATCAAATGGAAAAGTAAAACAATTTCCTTTTCCATTCGGATAAAAAAAAACAAAAACAAAAAAAAAAAACAAAAAAAAAAAGGCACACTGCCAACCTAATTCAACTGTTATGAAAACAGTGTTTAGTACCATAACACATAGGGTTGGGGATGTGACAGGAGCAGGATTAGGGTTAGCACACATGAGTAAGGCAGGCGGGGTGGATTAGTGGGGAGGGGTCATGGCAGTGAGCTGACCACAGAGGCCATCTTCTAACTTCTGCAAGAGGCATTCCCTCCAAGAATCCCTATCTCTGGGAAACATGAGAGGTAGTTTTCCCAGCCTCCATTAGGGAAATTACACCAACCATGTATACCTCAGAGTACATGCAACCCTCCCCATCCATAAGAACAGGTCTTTCACTCTTTCCCCATCCTGCCTGGCTCATTCTATACTCTGGTTGTTAACTGAACTCTGGTTGCCTGGATCATAGTTAGGACTCTATCTCTTGCTTGTAATAATAAATAGTTGTATTGCACACAGGTGTCATATTGTTCATCTTGTAATACTGAACAGGTTTTATACTACATAACTATAATAGTGCACATTTCTGATACTGAATAATTGTAATACTTCATAGTAATATTGTACATTTTTGTAACACTAGACAGTTGTTATACTGAGTAGTTGCAACACTAATCAGCTGTAATACTGTACACCTGTAATACTGAATAGTTAATAGTGCATGCATAGCTGTAATACTGTACCTTTGTGAATAGCTGCTATATTGTGCATTTGGGCAATACTACACAACTGCAAATTGTACTACTATGCAATACTTAATAGTTACAATAGTATGTAGCAGTAATACTACATGCAGTACTGCATAGATATATCAGTACAGATATACAATACTGTTGTTTCTACTACTGGTAAGTAGACCTCTTCAATACTAAATCTCAGGAAAGAATAGATAGCAATGGCATAAACTCACCCAAGGGAGAGGGTAATAGTCATTTGGGGAATGACAAGTTGTGACTTTTCTGCCTGGCTCCACTTTTTTACCATCTTTTCCCTTTAACCACTTTATAATGCATTATCAGGGCTGGGTAGTGTGATGTCCTGCCACTGGACCAGTAGTTAAGGAGCTTCAATCCTCACCACTGGCAACAGTGAGGGATGTTCACTGAGATGATGACAAGTACACACACACTATTTCCCGGTGCAGTTCTCTGCATCAAGTGCAATTTCCCTTAAGAGCACACAGAGACTACTGTTTGGGGCTGGTTTCTCACTTTTTCTCCAGATTCCCAATAAGACTCTCCACTGGCACAACTATAGAATTGAGATCTCAGCTGAGTGACTAAGCCAAGGCCTCCAGCATTCTCTCTGTCCAACCAGTACTTCATGTCCTTGCCCAAGTAGCTGACACACACACACTCTGAGGTTTGATTTTCACACACACACACACACACACACACACACACACACACACACACACACACACACACACACACACACACCTGGGGAAAGGCTGTCACAGGTTTACCAGCTATGCCCTCTTCTGCCCAGACTATAATGTAGTTTCTACTGCCACCAATCACTCCTTATCAGCTACCTTAAGGACCTTAACAAAGTGTGTCCAATCTTACTGTGTAATATTAATATTAACACAAATGGTAGTTTGACCAAGAGCAAGGCTATTGGAGTGGCCCACACAGTGTCACCAAATAAATATGCAAGTACTCTCAAAACTTAAATATCTCTACACAGATCATCCACAATGAAAGGTTTAAATGTATTTAATAGTAAATAACAAAAGAACAAGAGAATACTAAATATATATTCAGAGTGACATCGGTGTTCAAAACCACAGAAAAATTTTAAAACAACATTGCAGGACAGTCTCGAATAAATAAAGAAAAATATCTACACTAAGCTTCACTATATTCCTGACTGAATCTAACAGAATTATACTATAACCTAAGAACTTACTAATAGAGCAAGGCAGATGTGATGAATGGATCTTCATGTTTTTGTCAGGCCCAAGATATAATGCAAAATGTTCTGTGTCACTAAGAGACTTCTCAAAATAATATCTCAAATATTACTGCTGGGATAGCTGGCAGAATGACAGCACTTCTTGTCATCTGACTTCTAGTTCCCATGCCAATAACCCCATTGCTGAAGCTGTCAGTAATTACCATCTACCTGTAAAAATACATAGACAAGGGATTTTCCTCAGATCTCTGAGAGATGCTGGAAGTCATAAAACAATTGCATTCCTTCATGCTTTCAAGACTAGTAAATTAGTTTACCCTAAAGACAATTCAGGAGGTTTCTAGTGCATACATTGTGTCTCTTGCTGCACTGAAAACTGAAAGATACAATCTTTTATGGCCTAGCCATAAATTAATTTAATTTCTATTATTTTTCTGACGTTTGCTGGACCTCCTGTATTCCAGTTTCCACTGTTAAAATATATACATTTAAACAGTTACAGTAGTGCATGTACATTTCTTTTCTCTTCCATTAGGGCACACTGTGGATCCACTTTAAACACAAACATTTTACAAATACCTTTTTAACACACTTTTGTACAAGCAGTTTGATATACACATGCCATACAGTTGTAATACATTTGTAGCACAAGCATGTTATATAAATCATTTCGATAGTCACCAATGACATATAATTATTTACAAAATTCCAACTAGCAAGGCTGGCTGTATCTCCTTTTGTCACACTTCCATCCCTCTACGAAGACTCAAGCTAATTTTTCAAGTGACCCTTGAGAAATGTTGCTTTAGAGGGATGAACCTATCTGGGAATACCTTATCCCATTCCCTGTCTTGAGAGGCCATCTGCATTGGCATTGCTAACTCCACTGCGGTGCTGCACTGTCATATCATATGAACCCTATGCTCCACCATAGTAATTTGGGATTTTGCTGGCTGGCTCCCTGTAGCCAAAGATCCCACTCAGACTCATCCTGCCTTCTACTGCAAATACTTAGCACCAGGGCCTCCCTATCATGGTAAGGTTTCATCATGTTAACATGGTACAGTTTGTGCCCCTGCCTCCTGTCTATCAATTCTACCATGTAGTTAACATTAATAACCTTCCTTACCACTTTGAAGTGTCCCCCCCAAGCTGTCTGCAGCTTATTGTGTCTGACAGGAATGAGAACCATAACTTGCTGCCCCACAGCATACTCTCTACCTCGAGCATTCCTGTCATACCAGACCTTTTTCTGCTGTTGGGCTTTTGCCAGGTTCTCCTAGGACAAGCCCATGAGTTCCCTGAGCTTTGTCCTGAGGTTTAGAACATATGCCACAACAGACTCCTTTGTGGTTGTCACACTCACCCTCTCATACATCATGAATCAAGTCTAGAGGTCCCCTCACCCTATGCACATACAGCAGCTCAAAGAGTGAAAAACCTGTGGATTCCTGGGGCACCTCACTGTAAGCAAACAGCAGATGAGACAAATATTTGCCCCACTCCCTCTTAAACTAGTATGCAAATGCCTATATCATGGTCTTCAGTGTAGAGTTTAACCTCTCCATCAGACCATTATTAGTCTGGGAATGGTAGGGGGTGGTCTTTAGGTATGTCACCCCACAGTGCTTCCACAGAAAAGCCAGCAGGTCTGACATGAAATTGGCACCCCTGTCAGTCAGTATTTTTTTGGGAAACCTACCCTGCTGAAAATCTCTAACAAAGCCTTTGCCACCTTTTCTTCCTCAATAGAGGACAGAGCCACCTCCTCAGGGTATCTGGTGGCATAAACTACTACCACTAGGATATACTTCTTCTCTGTGGAACTTGGAATACTCAGACGCCCCCAATATCCATAGCTATGCTCTTAAATGGTTCCTCAATCACATGCAAAGGCATCAAAGTCGCTTTGACCTTGTCTCCTGCCTTGCCTACTTTTTGGCACTCCTCACAAGTCATGCAGTACCCTGTTACATCCCTGGAAATCCCAGGCCAATAAAAGTTCTGCATAATACATCTTTTTATATGCTTTATGCCCATATGACCTGCAAAGGGAATATCATGGGCTATGGCTAGAAGTGCCAGACAGTAGACTCTGGGACTGGGCACTACTAACTGCTGTATTACCTCACCTTCTAGCCCTCCCTTGGGGGTCCACTCTCTGTACAGTAACCCTTTGTCACAGTATACAATTTTGACCAGTAGAGGGAGGAATTGATTTACTATCTCATTGTACACACTTTCTATTTAAATGCTTAAATTTAAACTTTACAATGATTATGTTTTTATTGTTTTAATATAATATATTTATGAATTGTTTGTATTGTTAAGAGGATGAGTGTTTGTTATGTTTTTAATATGTATTTATGTTTTAAGGAAGTATAGCTTTTATGAAGTTCATTGAGAAGTTTTTAAAATAAATTACATCAAAAAAGTGATTGGCTGTGAGCGTTAGGGGATGGTATTTAATGAAGCCATTTGGAGTGCTATGTGTTATGTCTGAAGAAGTCTTTGTGTGGACGAAAACATTTTTGTATATGACAATGTTATTAAACAGCTTTCCTCTGGCTTTATAGTGTGGCCGTTCTTCCATTCAGTTGGGGTTTTGGAATGAGTGTGCTTGGATTTTGTTTGGTGTAAGTATACAGATTCCCATTTTCCTTCAGAATCAGGTGCCTCCCTGGCTACCTCCCTCAAACCTAGTAATGTAGGGTCTGAGAGCTTAACCTGTCTGAACTCTCTTTTTGTAACCCTTCCCAGCTCCCCTTTCACAGGAAGTCTGGTATCGTCTGACAGTAGTGCCTCACTGTCAGCCTGGGTACTACTACTCACCTCTGCCCTTGCTGTCACTCAGTCCAGGGATGTCCAAGGGCATATCAGTACCCACAAGCAGCTGTGACTCACCTTCAGTCTCACTGCTATAGGGTAGCCCCCTCTCTGAAGTAGCCACCTCAACAGTCCTGGCTTCAAGTGTGCAGTCTGTCTGGGTCCCCTCCAGGGCTACCAGACCCACTTGCTTGTCTCCAAGCCTGACTGCATGCAACTGCATGTACAGAAGGTACTGCATTATCAAAATCGTTCCCTATCAGAACATCTGCAGGGATATCCTCAAACACACCTACTTGCTTGCTTCCTTTTCCACCCTCCTGGTGAAGGTGAACCCTAGCCAAAAGTAATTGGAATGGAGCCCCTCCTAAAGCTCTGACTGGAGTAGATTGCCAAGCAAGTACTGCTTCTCTTTAACAGTTGCAGACTTCACAATGGTTAGGTCAGAGGCTGTGTTTCTCTTAGCAGTGGCCTGTTTTCCATCTACTACGATAGGATATGACCTCTTGTGGTAGCTTGGTACTCTTATTGTCCCCAGACAACTTACTGCTGCCATTCTGTCATTCCCACTTACTGACTCCCCTACCTTTCTTTCCCCACTTTGCCTCCATAGACATTTATATGCTACATGGCCCCACTGGTTACATTTAAAACATTTAACCCTTTATCCTGGCTGTGTACCTGAACTAATGGCTTCCCCTGTTACTGGCAGACTCCATTGGGGTGGGTTAGGCTGCCCATCATGGATTCCCTTATACCCATGTGCAGCACTGGGTATCTCTTTCCTGTGCAGTGATGTTCTGCTTGCTAGGTATAGGTTTCCTTTTTTCCCCCAAGTCATCTGCGGTATTGCATTCCCTAGCTGCCAACCAGATTCTCATTTCCTCAGGCAAAGTGCTAAGGGCTTGTTACCTCACCAAAAGGTATGCCAGCCCTTCAAAAGTGGTGACCTGACACGCACTCACCCATCTATGAAAATAGGTGCTTAACTCAGCAATATATTCACACACACTTTCATCTGCCTTGCATCTATGCTCACAAAACTTTTTCTATAAGCTTCAGGTGTTAACTTAAAACACTCTAATAAACAATTTTAATTATATTACAAATTAAGCAATCAGTATCGGACAATTTAGAAACAGCAGTTACAGCTTTACCATGGAGTAAGGGGGTAAGGAACTGTACCCAGAGCCCCTGGTCAACATTATACTGTTTGCATATCCTTTCAAACATATGAATAAAATTATCAAAATTACTACCCTCTGTAAATTGTGGAAGACATTTACTGACCTTTATTGCTTCTGGGGTTCAGTTATTCCATTTCTCCATTACCTCTATGACCCTGGCAAAGAGTCAGCATCTCCTTTTCATGTTGCCTCTGCCTCTCATTTTCTTCAGCCTCCAAACGTCTGCCTCTCATTTTCTTCAGCCTCCAAACACTGCAGTCTTTCTGATTCTATTTCCAAACATTTGACCTCCAGTTTAAGTCTCTTTAACTCCAGAAGGATTTTTAAGTCCTCTGAGGCAAAGTTGAACTGTCCATTTTCTGAGAGTTGTACATCCCCAAGGCCAGTCCTGGTTGCTGAACTGTAATGCAGCTGTGGTTAAGGCTGCAGTCATTTTTCCTTTAGTAAGGTTGGCATGCCCCAGTCCTTTGACTTGGCACATATCAGCCATCTGGTTCCTTGTCAGCTTTCCATAATCCTCTGCTGACATCCTTGCCTGCTCTCACTGACTAACTAAGCTAACAAAAAATAAATAAAACTATTGTGATATGAAACTCTGAATGTCTATCATGTGGTTGCTTGAGAGTACAAACACCTTGTTTAGTGAGCACTGTTTACAGGCTACAGGAATTCAATATCCACACCACTGCCCACCAAATGTGATGCAGTGATCCCCGACTATCAGCAAATGTGATGCCCCACCACTGGAACAGTAATCAAGGAGCCTCAATCCTCACCACTTGCAACAATGGGGGATATTCACTGAGGGGATAACAAGTACATACACAGTGTTTCCAGATGCAGCTCTCTGCATCAAGTACAATTTCCCTTAAGAGCACATAGAGACCACAATCAGTCCGGGGCTGGTTTCTCACCCTTTCTCCAGATCCCCAATAAGACTCCCCACTGGCACAGCTATAGAGCTGATATTTCAGTTGAGTGACCAAGCCAATACCTCCAGCACCCTCCCTGTCCAACCAGTGCTTCGTGTCCCTGCCCAAGTAGCTGAAAGACACAGACACTCTGAGGTTTAAATTATGTGCACACACACACACACACACACACACACACACACACACACACACACACACACACACACATATACACATACACACCTGGAGAAAGGCTGGCAGTGGCACAGGTTTACTAGCTGTGCCTGCTTCTGCCCAGAGTATAAGGTAGTTTCTACTGCAACCAGTCACTCAGTATCAGCTACCTTAAGGCCCTTAACAAAGGGTGTCCAAGCTAACTGTGTAGAATTAATACTAATACAAATGTTAGTTTGACCAAGAGCAAGGCTATTAGGCATGGCCCATACAGTGCCACCAAATAAATAATACAAGTGCTCTCAAAACTTAAATATCTTCACACAGATCAGCCACAATGAAAGGTTTTAATATATTTAATAATAAATAATAAAAGAACAAGACAATACTAAATCTATATTCACAGTGACATCAGAGTTCAAAATCACAGGAAATATTTAAAACAACATTGCAGGACAGTCTCAAGTAAGTAAAGAAAAATATCTAAACTAAGCTTCACTATATTCCTGACTAAATCTAAGAGAATTATACTATAACCTAAGAACTTACTAATAGAGCAAGGCAGATGTGATGAATGGATCTTCTTGTTGTTGCCAGGCTCAAGACATAATGCAGAATGCTCTGTCAAACTAAGAGACTTATATCTCAAATATTACTGCTGGGATAGCTTGCAGAATGACAGCACTTCTTGTCAACTGACAAGTTCCCAGGCCAAAACCCCCATTGCTGAAGCTGACAGTATTTAGCATCTACCTGTAAAAATACATAGACAAGGGATTTTCCTCAGATCTCTGGCAGATGCTGGAAGTCATAAAACAATTACATTCCTTCATGCTTTCAAGACTAGTAATTAGTTCACCCTAAAGACAATACAGAAAGTTTCCTAGTACAGACATTGTGTCTCCAGCTGCATTGAAAACTGAAATATATCATCTTCTATGGCCTAGCCATAAAATAATTTAATTTTTATTATTTTTCTGACATTTGCTGGACCTCCTGTATTCCAGTTTCCACTGTTAAATGTATACATTTAAACAGTTACAATAGTGCATGTGCATTTCTTTTCTCTTCCAGTAGGTCACACTGTGGATCCATTTTAAACACAAGCATTTTGCAAATAACTTTTCAACAAACACACACACACACACACACACACACACACACACACACACACACACACACACGCACATACACACACATACACACACACACACACACACACACACACACACACATGTCTGTACAAGCAATTTGATATACACATGACATGCAGTTCTAATACATTTGTAACACAAGCATGTTATATAAATCATTTTGATATTCACCGATGACATATAATTATTTACAACATTTTAACTAGCTGGGCTGGCAGTATCTCCTTTTGTCACAGGTAGCATTAATACAAAAACCTGAATTCTTGTTAAGTAGAAAATGAAATAGTTGTACAGTATATTAATTTAAGGTCTGCATTTGCATCACATCTACTAAGATGATAACATATAAGTGAAAACTGTAATGATACATATCCACATTATCATCATCTAACAAGTATTACAAAAAAGGAGGGAGTATCTAATTTATTGACCTCTAACTCCAGCTTCTGGATTCCTTAATGTTTCATTTATTTGAGCATATTTGTTGTTAGCATACTTGAACTGCAAAATCCCAGTGCATGCATGTCCTGTGTTCACCATGTTAGGGTGTCCTTTCCACATAGTTGATGTAACTGGAGCATGGAGTGTGATATCCCTGATATGGGGTGGGGGTGGGGGGCTGCTTGCCTACAAAAATACAATAAGTTACGTTTCTGCTCTGAGGAGTTGGTTGTGATCACAAAATGTATATATGAGGAGTCTGCTGAAGATAATTTATAGTGGAACTATTTATAATAAATGTCGGAAGAATTACAACTCCAAAGTAGTTATGTAAGTGGGGAGCATGGCATACACAGTCCAATCTCTGAGGGTGAGGGGGTGCACTACCACCATGTTTTTCATTTTTCATTGTAATCCCATGCGGTGGTGGTGCTGCGGTAGCATTGTCGCCTCACAGTAAGATGCTGTCTGGTTCGATTCTCAGCTAGATCATCTTCTGCGTGGAGACATGCGTGAATGGGTGTACCTTCGTTGAAGGTTGTGCGTCAGGCCTGGCAAGCCGGTATGTAAAAATCAACTGCCAATCATTAGCGGACCGGAGTTCCGCTGTGGTGACCCCTAACCGGGAAAAGCCGAAAGACTCAAACATTGTAATCCCATTTGATGTATGGTCTTGACTGAATGATCTTTAATGAGATAGTCAGTGAAGCAATAAACCACATTGCACAGAAATCCCTTGCTACTGTGAACACAAATAACACACTCTTCAGTATGATATTTGTACCATTTGAAGCCTGAATAGATTCAGAGGAACTCCTTAGTTACAGCACACTTTGGATGTAAATGTTCAATACATGTGTGAGGACTTCATTTTGATTCTGCAGAGGGGAAAAAGGGAGCCATTTACACAACTTCAGAAGAATAGTACAGGGGTAACACAGTTTAAATATAGAGTGAATGATGATGTAAAAGATATTTTAAATCATTCTGTGGCAATTTAATCCCCTATCTGTAACTTTCGGGTGCACCCCCTAAATTCTTGTATACAAATGCACCTTACATCTTTTTGTCTGTAGCTATCTATATTTTTAACATCTTTTTTTGTTAATTAAAAAAAAATCCATGCAAACAAGAACAGAAAAAAACACACCTTACATATTTTTGTCTGTAGCTATCTATCTTTTTAACATCTTTTTGTTAATTAAACAAAATCCATGCAAACAAGAATAGAAAAAAAATTACAAAATAAAAATTAAGAACCACCCCTTCCCCTTCCTGACATCTGCTTCTTCTTATCAAATATGTTCAAAAGATAAATGAAAGATGTTAATATTGACTGGTCTTCTCTCTCCTTCACCAGCTGTACTCATGCCGTCAATCTGTATGGCTTCCAACAACTCATATCTTCCCCTATCAGAACTAAAAATAACTCCACTTCTTGCTCCATCCTTGACTGGATCCTTATTTCTGATCCCTGTGCCTATCACAACCCTGGCATACTTCCCAATTCTGAGTGACCACTCTCCTACCTATATCCATAGATACTCTCAACAGACACCCAAAGAACACCCCTACAGAGAACATTGTAACCTGACTCAATTTGACCCAGAAAAATTCAACTCCACACTGGCCAACATAAACTGGATCTTCCTTTCTAACCTCCTCCTTAATGATGCTGTTACTGCATTCAGCAAGATATTCCTAAATATCCTGAACAGCATGGCCCCTTCCAGAAAAGTCCAAGTTAAATCCAACTTCACTTCCTGGCTCATTAAGCAAACATGCTCAACTATGCAGCAGAGGGATATTGCTTGGAAAACCTGGGCAAAAAATAAAATTCCAACCCTACTCCAATCTTAGAAAGAACTTATACACACGTAAAAAACTTATCATCAAAGATAAAAATCATTCCTAGCTTCCAAACACTGCAACCCTCACACAAACCCAAAACAATTTTGGTCCACTGTCAATAAGATACTCCACCGTATTACCCCTTCTACCCCCAACCCCTTCCCTCACAATACTCGCACAGAAACCGCTACTCTGTTAAATCAGTATTTCATAGACACAATTCAAAGACTAACTCATCACTGTCCCACTACCTCTTCTCTGCCCCCACCTCACTGTCCAACTTCCACTAATACTTTTGCCTTTCATCCTGTTCCCATTTCCTTTATCAAATCCCAATTGAACAAACTCAAACCCTGCTCTCCCTCTGTTGACAGCCTATTAAAATTTCTGCCAGCTCTATTGGCCACCCTGTCTCTATCCTTATAAATTGCTCTATTACTGAGGCTGTCATCCCCACCATATGGAAATCCTTTTACACAATCCCACTCCATAAGGGAGATAACTTCACCGACCCCCTCAAACTATCATCCCATAGCCATACTATCCCCACTGTCCAAGATACTTGAAAAATGCATTCACT
>NC_056745.1:1222664155-1222734155 GCF_019279795.1 Protopterus annectens
CTTAGGCTGCGGACAGCCGCCCATGTCTGGAAGACAAAAAACAACAATGGTCAATCGAATTGAAGAAAATGCTGAGAGCTATAAGAGTGCAGACTACATAAATGGGCAATTTACTTGCAAAGCTGACACTTTTTGTGAAACCCAGAACAGCTTAGAACTGCAAAACTGCTGTTCTGTTTTATGCTGATTTTCCCCATGGAAATCACAACAGCAGAGCTGTGATTTACCATAATGAATAATACATGACATGCTATTCATTTATATTTAATCCTAGGATTTCTGCACATTGATGTGATCTATTGAAAAAGGGCAGTGTTGCCTAAAAACCTTTATAGCAATGACAGTGCCTCCAAATAGAACTCCTTTATGGATTTGTGTCTGGCAATAAACTTTTCTCAGTCTTCTTGAAAACTCTGGGAAATGAGGTTAAACCTCAGGGATATGATTTCTGAACTCTAGGTTGCATCAAGAAGTAGGGCCAGGACTGTCTAGAATCAGTCATTTTTAGCATTTACCCATTTAAGGGATCAGACCCACTGCAATCTTAAGTAGTTGTTTTTTCAGAGAGATGGTTAAGACTTATTCCCTTTTGTGGTTAACATGCTTTTTGCATAACCATAGCCTTTGTGTATAACTACTGCAATCATGACAAAATATGCTGCCACTATAAAGTTTTCCCTGCTAAAGGAGGACTGGCTATGACGAGTCATTAATCTGTACTTCTGTTAATTAAATACCACTTATTGAATTCTATTGTATTTGTTAAAAAGGTAAATAAAGTAGTCTAGGTTTCTTTACTGCATTAACTGTGCCACAGGCTATTTGGTGATACAACAATGCATTCAAAGTTATTCAATTACAGTATAATACACTATTCATACAAACTTTGCAAATAAAATAATCCAAATTACATACATACATGGAATATGAAGCTAATACCTAACATAGAGGAATGTTTTAAAGTAAGCAAATCAGCTCAAATGAACTTCTTTCAACTGTGATTTATAATAATAATAATAATAATAATAATAATAATATATCGACTAGAACTAATAATGAGTAATAGTGAAGGACTTCTATTAATGCATTCAGTGAAATAGCACCCAAGTTTTTAAAGATTATAAGAAATTAATGAATAAAGTAATCTTATCACTAGACCCTCATGTTACTTTTATTTGTTTTTCACATAGATTTTTTGGGGTACTTGCGTATTATCGCAATCAGATTCCAAGGAAGGCAGTCTTCATGTATTCATATGCATGTCACGTCGGCAAAGTTATTAGTGGTATTTTGAGAAATATGATTCATTACACTCCTGTTTCTTGCTGAGAAAACAAGACACACCAAGATATTTAGTTTAGGCTTCAGGAGGGTACTTTGAACGCCAATGATGTGAACCATTACTATTTTAAGGCCCCTAATGACATTTCATCATTCAGTGATGGCAGCTATTTGAATTAACCATGACCTTTGAAGTTCATGGTAGCAGTTAGGCACACTGATCTTTCTGTACAGATATTTCCAGCGTCCTTAACGAAACATTAAGGGGAATGTGTAACTGATTTAACAAGTACAGCAAATGAGCTGTTTGAAAGGGGAATTGGAGACATACAACACTTGAAATCTGACTTTGTAAGCAGTAAAACAAACCTCTCAAGCATGGAGATTTTGGCATCACATCTACCATTCCCATTATCTGTCTACGGTGTTACACCTAAAAGGTGTTTTGGGGACAAACAATTGAGGACATCAGGAAAAGTTAGAGAGGGAAGGGTGATTTAACATTAGCAGCACAGGAATGGTTATGTTTAAATTGAATTTTATTTCACAGTGAAGGTGGTTTTAAGAAGGGATATCAAGAACACCGGAAAAAGTTACTGTTGCTGTGGCTGTAAGCACCGTTAATGCACAAATGAGATAGCTCCACACATGCTGGTAGTAAAGTGCACACAGCCACAGTGACACACTAACTTTCTCTGTTGTTCTTGACAACCCTTCTTAAAACAACCTTCACTGTGAAAGAAAAGACATTTCCTGACATTCTACAACACTAACGGTCAGATTTCAGTATCGGGAAGCAAGTAGTATTATCGCTAAAATCTGGTTGCGATAATACGCAAGTACCTCTTCATGTTATAGATTCATAGGTTGGTACTAGGCTATTAGCCCTACAGCCTGTACAAGTCTAGCCATAACAATTCCTTGGCTATTTCTTCCCACAATATTGACTTCCCTGGACCTCTGTCTAGCAGGGTGACTGACGTGATCCCCCGGGTAAATTATAGGTTCATAGGTTGGTCATCATATATTATGTTTTATGTTTGCTTGTTCCAGTAGAAACTGCCTTTAGTTACAGGAGCTGCAAAGTGTAGTAATCAACAGCCTTTTTAACCGCCATTATTTTACAGAACAGCAGTTTGGTTCTCTATACCTTGTGCAGAATACAATACCTATCAGCTTAGTTCTTAACACAGTTTATTTGAACCTTAAATGGTGCTCATGAACTTTTTGTTTCAGCTGCATGACTGAAACTTGTGAAAAGGAATTAATTTACATTTTGTGACCTATGCTAATAACTTGGATGCAGTTTACTGCTGGAAATTCATTCTGGTTGAGATTTCTGTCTGTTAGGAAAAGGATGATTTACTGATACTGTCCTCATAATAAATTTCTGTTTTAATGAACACCTGTGGAGATTTTCATTAATCTTGCTCTCTGTTCTCCCCCCTACTGTCACCTGTTAGTGACTTCACATTCACAACTAATGTATTCATTTATTTTCCTTATACCTTGCTTCCTACTGAGATTTGTGCTGCTTCTTATATCAGCATACAAAATAAATATGTTTTAGAAAGAAACATCTGATGCTGTGAGTAGTGGATACGACATTATATTTACGCCATGTAGAGGCGATGGAATTCTGTTAGACTGGAACTCTAATAAACAGTGAAGCCTGGTGAGACAGAGAAAAATGAGGTTAGCCATCAGTGCTGAAATTAACTAAAATACCCTGATTTAGTTTCAAATCATTTTATAGAGACCTGTATCATCATTCTGTCATAGTTCTGTAAGAATCATGGGGTCCTGATTACAAACGTACAATATCACTTATGTTTGCCCAGTTCATTCTATTGTCTCATTCTCTCTCTGTAACAATAGCTTTAATTTTATGTATCAGGTACTGAATGCAGCTATATCTTCTTTTCTAGACAGTTTATGTCTAATGTTTTAAGTTTTGAATAGCTACCAGTGAACATTTTTATACTTCCTAGTACCTCTTTTTTTTCATCTCAAAGTATACAACAAAATCTTCTGCTAAGTCATTATGATTGTTGAGGACCTTTCCAAATGTGGTCTAGATTATTTTAAAAGACAGATTTTCAGTTCATTCTATGACTGCAACACAGCTTAGCAGTTTCAAAGAGCAACACACAACAGCTAACAGAAACTGGTATGGGAGAAATTCTGTTGGTCTGTGGGATAAACTTTGAGGACAAGATGTCTGAAAGAAATGGCTGTTTCAGAAGACAGGCAACATAAACAGAACACAAGTTGTTGAAATTAGTATGTTTGGTAAGATACTTTGGTTTTGTAAAAACATGAAGTATTGGTTAAATAGTATTTTTTTTATCAAACACAGTGAAATGAACTCCAAACTTGTGCACACCTTAGAGTTTTGTTTTAACAGAAAAAAAATACATCTCTGCTAAAAAAAAAAAAAAAAAAAAAAGTATGAAACATCCAATATCGGGTAGGGTTATGACTTCAAGAGGCATACTTGTGGGTGTAAAATAATATTGCTGTACTGAGCTTCAAGTGTATGGTTTAAAAGCACATTGCTCGGACTCCTGCTATGACATCTACTGCAGCAAATTGTGATTACTGGAAGCAACAGACAGTTAGGCTTCTTTATTCTAAATTCAGAGCTCACAATAAACTCTTCAATAAACAACCATTGAGAATGTGCATTTTAAGTGACAGTACAAAGAACTGAATGGGCATTTCATATACATTTTACTTTCTACAAAGCTGTTTGTACCAGTTCATTATTTATGCTTTTTAAGAATAACCAATTTCTTCACCATGGTAGCAAGATCTAGCAGGAAGCCTATGAAAAAAATCTGAGTTTGGGATCTTGGCTGTAACCTCTGGTTGATCTGCAATGAGATCACAAAATATGGGAGGAAGGGCTGAATGGGAAGAAAAGTGGACAGACACCAGGATAGAGAATGAGAAGGTTCAGAAGAAACTGGCTGTCCTTAAACAGGTTAAACCACAAGGCCCAGATAAACTGCTTTCCAGAATCCTCAGAAAGCAGTCCAATGTGTGGTCAGACCGTCTGATGAAGATTTTCAAGAAGTCTTTGTCTACTCCGGCATGGAAGACAGCAAGCGTGGCACCCTGTGGAGAGCAAAAGGGTAAAGGACACTATAGACATGTTAGTCTAACAACAGTGGCAGGGAAGATCATGGAGGGAATCATGAGGGAAAGTCTGGTAGCATTTCTAAAAGTAACAAGAGCAGCCACAATGGGTTCATGGCCAGAAGAAGCTGTCAATCAAACCTGATCTAGCTGGCTGACTGGGTTACAGGTAAAATTGACACCGGAGTACTAGTAGATGTCTGTGTGGATTTTAGCAAGGCCTATGACTTGGTCCCACACATAGGACTGATAGGAAAACATGGGGGATGAGGGGGGAAGAACCATGACAAATGAACAGGTTATTTACCTTATGGAGCCTGTCCAGGGTTCAGTACTATTCAATGTGCTTGTCTTAGACATCTGAAAGGTTACAGAACTAGTGGCAGCTGGTAACTTCAAAGCAAGGGGGAGGGCTGCAGGAAGCAACTGAATAGGTGGTGTTAATTGTAATAGAGTGGGGCTACATTATAGCAAGTGTTTAACTGTGATCAAATAACAGCTGGGGACAGACACACATGTATATACATACAATCACACATGCGCACACACACACTCACACACACACACACACACACACACACACACACACACACACACACACTTTCGTGTACAACACAAACAGATGTGACTACCATTATACCCATCTTATTGGTTATGTATGCCTCAGATGGTAGTGATTAAATGATTGAATGAATGACTGGATAAATAAATACAAACTGGCCCAGTATAGAGGATTATGATCAGTTCTCTAATCATAACCATGTGTTATATTTTTATGATATGTTCGAGTAAATATGGAGAGCTGAATCTTGTCATCGATCCATGTCAAGAACACATAATGGAAGGTTACAATTGGAGATCCTATCAAAATTCTTTGTAGTGCATGGAGCTTTATCAACTCCTTGTAATACTAGTTACATAAAAAAAATAGTGCAAAAGTTTTGCTGGCTTTCAGAGCTGCGAAGCACTTAGCAAGTGTGGTCAAAAAGACAGCATAACATATCTTACTTAAGAGAAGAAAGCCAGGGACAGATTACTAGTACGAACAGAAAGAAAGCTATTTTTAATGCTGACACTGTTATTTGCTGACTAGTATTTGCAGGATTTACTGCCTAGCATGTTGATATCTGATCTTAATGGCTTATGCAGAGGCACTTACAATTGTACAGATTGCTTTTTCCACTACAGAAGTGACTGGTTTCTGATTTTCACAGTATTGGAGTGTAATCATCAAGTACCATGCACAAAAATGTATTTGAGCTTATTGTTTTCAGTCATTTACATTGCAATCGTTCCAAACCTCACACACACACACACACACACACACACACACACACACACACACACACACACACACACACACACATACACAATATTTTAACTCACATTGCTTAACACTATTGACACACAAAACTACTGTTCCACAGGCTGGCAATACCAAGCAGATGAACAGCATCAGTGCCACACAATACAGCATATTCACTGCCACACAATACAGCACATTAGTATTTGATTTTATAAAATATTTATGAAAAAAACACAATTTGTTCCATCTAATCTGTCTTAGGAAGTAATTACATGTTGCAGCTTGAGCCGGCCAAAAATGGCTATTCACTGGTTTGTCCATCAGCCCAACCCTTCCCTCAGAAATAGCACAAATACCTGTAAGCCACTCACCTCATTCTCAACTTTGACATATGTTTAAATGAAGAGCTGTTTTGAAAACAGCTTATTCTGAACCTAGTAAGCTGACCTTTTTCAGAAAGAAATCAGAACTTTTCAAGAAAGTGCATGAATGAAGTTACATGTCCTGAAAAAGGAAAGTTGACAATTTATTAAGTAGAAATTAGCAAAATTAAAATAAGTGAATTACATTTTATAGGGCTTTTTCATTTGGAGGAGCTGCAGCCCAGTGGTTTGATACCATGAGTTGCCTGTGTATAGAACAGGATCAAACTCTTTACCAACAGCACAAACACAGGAGCAATAGTGGAGGACAGGGGAAGGGTCTAGGGAATGATTTGGAAAGACTGAACTAGGGGTCAGAAAGATGGAAGTAGAGGTTGAATCAAAAATGTAGTGTAGTTAAGTCACAATGACCCTGATGTAAAGTATCAGCTGGAGAAGTGGAACTGATGGCAAAGAGCAAGCAAAGTATCTGGGAGAGTTAATCAGAGCATTACTAGACTGGACACTGGAAGGACAGAGAGAGAGCAGTGACAGCAGGAAACAAAATACTAGGGTGTATCCTCAGAAGGCTATATTCCAGAGTAAAAACATCATTTTCCATTGTATAGGGCC
Source organism: Protopterus annectens (assembly GCF_019279795.1). Lineage (NCBI taxonomy): Eukaryota > Metazoa > Chordata > Ceratodontiformes > Protopteridae > Protopterus > Protopterus annectens. The sequence continues at coordinate 1,222,670,879 of NC_056745.1, forward strand.
TTGGTTGGACCACACCTTGACCACTGTATGCAGTCTTAGAGGTGGTATAAGGAAAAGAACATCAATTACATTACAGGAATCTAGAGGAAAACTACCGTAAAGATCAGTGGGATGGAAGGGAATGAATATGATCAAAGGCTAGAGGGCTGGCATCTCAGTTGTGGGCAAAGACACAGGGGGTATGGTATTGGTACATAAGATCAAGTCCGTGAAATGGGAAGGGGTCATACTGAACAGGAAAGAGAGAGGAAGCAGAGGTAGCAGATTGTTAGGACTACCCTTGATCTCTGAAAGTACTTTTCCAATACAGAGAATTGTAGACCCATTGAATAGACTGCAAAAATGGTTGGTGGAGAGGTAATCCACAGAGGCCATTAGAATTGAATAGAGTAGGTGGAAAAAAGGGTAAAGCAGAAAGCCAGGATTGAGGGGAGGTGCAATGTTAAAAGCACTTAAAAGGTCAAACTACCCAAGCTTATTGGCTCCAAAGTAATTTGTCAAGTAACATTCAATCAACACTTGAAGTGCTTTTTATCTCGCAAAGTCTTCATTATATAAATTCTCTCCAAAAAGCAGCAAAGTAAAACAAATAACTGTAGCAAACAAAACTAAAACAAAATGCAGTACCTGTAGGATCACAGACACATTTTTATTACAAAACAACAACTTCAGTTAGTGCTTTCATCTATTTTAACTCACAGAGACTTCTTCAGACTGAAAAATTCATCAATAATTTCACACATGAAATACCCTAATTAAATACATCACAAAAAACATCATCCAATCCAAGCCTAAAATGCCTTGTCACATGATAAAACATATCTAAAATGTATCATAACAATAAAAAAATAAGTGTTTCAACCCTTTCATTTTCAAATATATAACAAATTCCTCTCTATTATTAAGGCCAGGTGAAAAACATGCATTTAGCTTAACTTGCCAGCAGTATTCCAGCCATCCTAACTCTTCTTCTATATTAATAATGTTGTTAATGTTTTTAATGCTTCTAACACTAAGCATTTAAAATTAACTTTGCATTTCTTTTCTTTACAATGTTTGCTCATGGAATTTTTTCATCACCGCTGGCAATAGCATATTTATGCTTATATATTCTTCTGTTGAGCTTCCTGGTAGTTCTCCCTACATACAACGCCTGACATTCCATGCACATTATTAAATACACTATATTTTTACTCTTACATGAAAATGTCCCTGGTATTCTAACTATATAGTTACCCACTTCAACTTCACAGGAATCTGTATATAAATGATTGCACATATTACAATAGAAGCACCTTTTCTACCTTCAACTGGTAAACACCTATTGAGCTTATTCTGGAAGAAATCTTTGTAATTTTTAGCTCTTCTTTGAACAGACCTAGGCCCTATACCTATCTTATTGATTATTTCATTATTTGCTTTAAAGATTCCCCAATTTCTACTGATAATGCTTTTTATAGCTTTTGAATCCACAATATTTTGTACAGCTAACACTGTCCTATGAGTATATTCGTTACTATTCCTTTTGTCATCATTGACAGTCCCTCTGTTTTCTATTTCCTTATGCAACATATTCTTCATTTCTTTTTCAGGGTGCCCTCTATACTTCATTCTCCTACAAAAATTCTTAGTTTCTTCTAAGAATTCATTATCATTCTTAGTTAGACTACTTATTCTTTTTAACTGACCTTTAATTATGTTCAGTTTTGTTTTCTTAGGGTGGAGGCTAGAATAGTGTAAATACATATTGTTCTGAAAGCCTTTTTTGTATATTTTAGATATCCTTGTATATCGTGAGGTCCAAATTAATTCTGTTCATATCATAACTGTGCATAAATTGTAGATATGAACACACATTATTTATATATTTTAAGAAATCTTCTAATTTATCAATAGAACCTCTCCATATTAAAAAGACATCATCAATAAACTGAACCATCTTTACTATGTATTTATAGAACTCACTATCTACTATATTTGCTGTCTCCCACCCCTGCATAAAAACATTTGCATAACTAGGGGCTAGGGCTGTTCCCATAGCCACCCCATTAGTTTGCACATAAATTTGTTCATAAAACTCTAAATATTTATAGCTTAATACCAAATCAATCATTTTCATCAATAATCCTATAATATCAGCAGAAAACATTCTCGATCTTAAAAGCTCAATTCTCACAGTTTCCATGCCATCTATATTAGGAATCATAGTATAAAGGGAATTATGTCTAAAGTGACTAACAAATCTGTTTCATTTACTTCAATTATCTCAGTTTTGTTTAGGAAATCAAAGCTATCTCTTATGCATGTATATTATTAGGTAAAACTTTTTGGAGATACTTATCTACAAATACCGATAGGCCTTCGGTTTTACTATTTGTACTTGCAACTATATGCCTTATTGGAGGGTCCACTAGGTTTTTGTGGATCTTTGGTATACCAAAGATCCTACTTACTTTTGGATTAGTATTCATTAAATTCCTTCTAGTTTTTTCATCAATTCTTCCTGTGTAGAACCATTCTTCTATACAGGAATCTATGAGACGTATCCCTTTTTTACATCGTTGAATGTTACTTTTTTTATAGAATTTTTCATCTGTTAACATATCTACCATTTTTCACTCATACACTCCCCTATCCAATACAACCAAAGATCCCGCTTTATCAGCCTTGAATAACAATACTTCATCATTCTTATATAACTTATCAAAACATTCCTTCTCAGTTTTAGTCAAATTAAAGTACTTAAATTCAGCCTTATTATCTAATGTTTCTACAATTTGTGCTTCACAAACATTTAAAAACATTTCCAATTCTTTGCATAATGGTGGGTTAAAACAACTAGGTTTGTAACATTCAACTTTTACTTAATTTTGTTTGTCAAACATAATATCAAAATTTAAACGTCTTACATAGTCTCAATTCATTTATTGAGACTAATTTATCAGCTCTCTGAGCTGGAGTGAAGTTCCAACCTTTACTTAGTACAAGACATTCTTCTCTAGATAATTCATACTTCGAAAAATTGACAATTTTAAAATTTACAGTACCTATGTCATCCATGCTTGGTTCCTTTTCTGTACTTTTTCTGTTGACTCCCTTGTACATGACCATTTTTTGTTTGCTTGTTAAAGTTTTTGAACTTTCCATTCCTGCCGCTTGCTGTTACTTGGGCCCAAGTTCTTTTATGATTATTTACCCTTTGGTACACTTCAACTACTTGTTGACATTCCTTATTTTCCGAAATTACTGTTTCTTTAGTATGGGCATAATTAACATTGGCATTTGCCCCTCTTACTTTCGGTCTTACTATCTGTTCAGAGCTCTTAGTTATTGCCGTACATTGTTTTTCATTACCTTTTGTAGTTTCATTCACAGTATTACCAGCCTGGTTGCTGGATTTACTGTTTAGTCTCTCCGACCTTCTTACTATATTTCCTTCAGGTTCACATCATAGATTTACGTCTTCCATCATCTCGTTGGCATTTCTCTCGCTCTGCAGTTTCAGCCCATATGCTGAGGCCACTCCCCCTGCATAGTCTTTCTGATCCCTTTGATATTTTTTTATTTTCCTTTGACTCAGAATTTGATGTGTATAATTATTGATGAATTTCAGTCTGAAGAAGTATTTGTGAGTTAAAGGAGATGAAAGCGCTAACCAAAGTTGTCGTTTTGTAATAAAAGTTTGTCGGTGATCCTACAGATACTGCATTTTATTTTAGTTTCATTATATAAATCTTTTTTTTTTTTTGCTCTGTCACAAATAATGTTTAATACTACCTCTAATACTGGGTGATTCAAATAAATGAAAATTTTTTAGTTACTTTTTTTCCTCCATGTTTGCGTGATTTCAAAGATAGTATATTTAGAAATTGGGGTGAAGTCTTTGGAAATGGTGTCAAATCATTCCCTGTAGGAACTTGTGTTTTTAATGTTGGGCATTTGCATTGTTTCATATGTTGAATTTTTAGTTATGGTATTTTAAGTTTCAATTAAACAAGACTCTGTTCATTATAACCAGTAGAATTATACCTAAAATTAAAGAAGCTGACATTTTGAAAGTGCACTTTGTTTTATGCATTCAGCAGAGATACAAAGTCTCTAGCTTATTGTTCTGAACGATTTTCATTTACGACTCTATTAAAAAAACAGTGGGAAAAGAAGGCAATCATTGTGAGTGAGGGGTATAAATTAAGCAGACAAATATGTAGAGAAGTGGGGATGGAGAAAGTGAGGAAATACCTCAGTGAACTTCAGGGGCAAGTCATTAGGATCTCATGGGTTACTCATGGGTTACTCTTCTCTTACAATAATTATAGAGTTAACAGGTGTGTTATGTGAACATGTGAACAGCTGGTAAGCCTTTGCAGACCTGTTCTTGGGGAATTAAATTGTCCCAGAGAGCTGGTGTGCAATGGTAGTGATTCCATTGTCCAAAGGAAGGTTAAGTAAGGAGCTGGTTAATTATGGTGTGGATAGCCTTACCTCCATCCCAGGAATGGTTATGGAAAGATTTAGGTGGAGTACCCTGGTGGGTTCTTGAATATAAATTTTCTAGCTGATGAACAAAACCATGGATTTATGCAACATATGTTGTATCAGTCTAAAAATCTTTAAGTTCTTTGAGTGGTAAACACACTAAGAAGACTGACATGGAGATTTGCTGGCTGTAGCACATGTGAGTAGATTTAGGCCTTTTCCACTGTTCCACACTGTAGTTTTATGAAAAAGCTGAAAAGTAAATGTATGATATGCAGATATGATGAACTGAATGAAAAAAAAACATTTAGTTGTTAGAAATCAAAAGATAGCATATAGGAGAAAACCTTAAAATGGGAAATAATCAGTGTATTGCCTCAGAATTCAATACTGGCACCAGTTCTTCTGGCATATTTGTGTCAAACATTATATCAGGGCTGGAGAGTAAAGTGAACCCTGTTTGCTAATGACTCCAACATTAAAGTGGCAGCAAGTCTTTAATGACATTACAAACTGCAAATTGGGTTCTATATGTTGCAGCCAAGATAGACTACAAAAATGCAAAATGATGCACTTTTTATGAGGGGTCTCCATTTATGGAATATATGTCAGCAGTAGAGCTAAAGTGGATGGTTAGGAAGAAACTCTATGCATTATTAATTACCTCCAAAATGATCGATGCTTTGAGATGTGAAACACCAGTGACAGTGGCCATCAGACACTAGAGATGCAGTGATAGTACAGTGAGATATATATATATATATATATATATATATATATATATATATATATATATAATTATATATATATATATATATATATATATATATGTATAAATATATATATATATATATATAAATATATATATGTATGCATGTATGTATATACTGTATATCAACAGAAAATGAGCTGCAAAGAGAGGGCAGTGGAAAATGTTAACAGAAATTTGGGGTAAAATGGAAGGGCATTGACAAGGGTCATCAGAAAGTGGGGTATATTGCAAGGAGTGTAGACTTTAGAGATGTAGATGTCATAGGTTCATAGGTAGGTACTAGGCTATCGGCCCAAGGGCCTACGTAAGCCTAGCCAACAAGGTTCCCTGGCTTATGTCACCCAAGAAAGTTATTTTCCTGTGCCCCTGTCGAGTAGAGCCACAGAAGTGATCCCTGAGGTGTATTTCCTATTTCCCAACCACTCATCAAGATTTTTCTTGAAGAGTGCTAATGAGGAACTTTGCTTGACATAGATGGGTAGCTTGTTCCAGAGTATAGGAAGTCTCTGGGACAGGACTGTATCCCTCCAGCATGTCCTGTTTATTGTGGTAACAAGGTTTAGGTCCCTAGAGCATGTAGCTCGGAGGGATTGGGATTTCTTTAGGTGTAGCATGTCCAACAGCTCTGGGTTTGACATAGCTTTATATGTTAGGCAGAGATCACCTCAGAGCAAGCGATATTCTACAGAGTAAAGCTGGAGTTTTTTGAGGCGGTCAGTGTAGGGCATTGTTTGAGGCCAGTAATCCTCTTTGTGAGGTACTTCTGTGGCCTTTCCAGCTGCTGCAAATGTCTTGTGAGGTATATTCCAAAAGGGGCGTTGTACTCTATAATGGGTCTAATGAGTGTCGAGTAGAGGGGAACAATGACCTCTTTTTTTCCTGGATGAGAACCCTTTTATGAGGTGTGCCACATAGAAGGACTTCCTGACTACAGTGGCGATGTGACTATCAAAGGAGAGACTACTGTCCATCATGCCATCTTCCCTTTTTGCAGTGCTAATGAGGAATACTGTGTTTGGTCCTAGATGACATGTCAAGAAAAGGATATCAGACCGGTTAAAAATGTATAATAAAAATTACTAATATGCTAAGTAAAATGGAAAGGTGGAAGTACATCAGAATAGGCAGAGCATATTGTTGGCTGCTTACTAAGTGAAGGGTACATAGGTAATTTGTCTTCTGCTGACAAGCATATGTTTATATGTAGTCATGTTTGTGTAACGGTATCTAGAATGTGAGGAAAGACTCAGATTACTGGAAATGTACATGCTTGGGAGAAAAAAAGGAACAGAAGAATATTCTGTTGATATTCTACAATATTGATAACACAGAAAAGAGGAAGAAGAATGCCTAGGGCAAACATGGGTGGCAGCGGAATGGGAAAATTTTATTGCCATCATCAGTATAGAGAGGGAGGTGGAACACTTAAAAGTACTGCCAAAAGTGATGCCGAATTACATATTCAGAGAGTCTAAAGTGTCTGAAACAGGTGGAAAAAAAGAGTGGTGGTAAACACAGGTGAATATGAGGGGCTGTTGATCTTTTTCCATTTGCATTTGCACATATTCATATGACATTATATAATTCAGATATTTTTTTCTGAAACTGAGACAATAGTGCCTACTGGTTGACCTTTCTCTGCTGCAAAAGTAGTAGGCAGTAGCATCGTCACTGAGTGAGCAAAGCACTCTGGGCCTGTGCTAGGGAATTGTTTTTTTCTAGGATGTGTGTTTCAGAGGTGCTGATGAAAATATTGACCCTCTTCTTTTGTCTAGTATTTGTCTATTCTGTGTTCTTCTGATTGCTTCATTCATGTTGGCTATTGTCACATCTTGTAAAAATGTCTGAGGATTGATGTTATGCAGTCAGTAGTTTATAAGATATAGAAACCATGCCGCACTTCCAAGTTTTTCCATTGATCATAACAATTAAAAAGCTCCTGTTGAGTTCTAATTGCATACTGTGTAAACACTGTGCAAGTGACTTACTTTCTTCATGTGATGATACTACTCTTTAGAAATCGGTGTTTGAGTCTTGGGACCACAATTTCCTGGTTACAAAATTACAAACCAAATTAAGTTGGTGAAGTCCAATGATTTACAGGGATCTTGTAAAACTGTAATCAGTACAGATATACTTGTATCATTTAATTGTGGTTAATCATTATTCTAAGACAAACAAAATAATTGTCACTACTGACTAAAAAGCAACACCAACAATTGGAAACATAGGAGCACAGACCGACCAGCACTGGAAACTGCAAGCTGCTATCAACTACACACCAAACGAATGTGACCTAGGTTTCGGCTTTAATTCTCAGACTTCTTCAGAACAATGAAATGATAAAACCAACAACAGCTTTAAATACTAACAAGCTAATTAAGCACAGTGTCACATGCTTCTTCATTAATGAAACTTGAGCATACAATGTTACTACTCGAAACGTCTCATTTAATACAAAGAAAGAAAAATATATAAAAACAGAAAAGTAATCTCTATACATTCTTTCAAAACTGTAAAAAATGTGTTGAAAAAATGTATTGAAAAAATATATAAAAATGTAAAATATATATATAAAAATATATATATGCATGCATAAAAAAGATATAATCCAAACATATATATACATATATATATGTAAAAAACATATATAAAAAAACATTCACATACACAATAACTACATATATCACCCAAGGATGTGCCTTAACTTTAGAATTGGAGCAATGAATATGGTTAAAGATGGCCAAGGGGGTGTTTTGGATGTCCATCTTGACATCAGTGAGTTGAAGTGGCAGTTAAGATTAGATGCCACAGTATTTCCTGGAATCAATGATCATATTAGCATTGCTCCAATTCTAAAGTTAAGGCACATCCTTGGGTGATATATGTAGTTATTGTGTATTTGAATGTTTTTTTATAGGTTCATAGGTTCATAGGTAGATACTAGGCTATCTGCTCTAGGGCATTTATAAGCCTAGCCAGAGTGTATTTGGCTTCCGCCTCCCTATTAGATTAGCCTACTGTGCCTCTGTAAAGTAGGTCACAGAAGGTACCCTTTAAGATTAGTTTACTGTGCCTCTGTCTAGCAGGGACACAGAAGAGATCCCAGGGGTGAATTTGTGATTTCCCATCCACGCGTCCAGATTTCGCTTGAAGAGGGTCAGCGAGGGGCTATGTCTAACATGAATTGGGATTCTATTCCAGAGTGAGGGGAGCCTCTGGGAAATGAATCTGTCCCTCCAGCATATCCTATTTATTTTTGTTCTGAGGTTTAGGTCCCTGGAGCGTGTAGCTCTAAGGGACTTGGATTTTTTGAGGTGGAGCATGTCCATTAATTCTGGGTTTGACATGGCTTTGTCATCAGGCATAGATCGCCTCTGAGTAGGCGGTAAGCAACTGAGTAGAGCTGGAGTTTCTTTAGTCGAGCTGCATAGGACATCTGTTTGTAGCCCATGATCCTCTTGGTGAGGTACTTTTGGGGTCTCTCCAGTTGCTGCAGGTGTCGGGTAAGGTACATCCCAAAAGGGGCATTGTATTCAATTATGGGCCTGATGAGTGACGAGTAGAGGGGCACAATGACCTCTCTTGATCTAGATGCGAACCCTTTTGTGATAAGGTGGGCTATATAGAAGGTCTTTCTAACCACTTTGGCAATGTGATTATCAAAGGAGAGATTACTATCTACGTTGGTCCCCAAATCTCTAATTACTTCTTCTGTACTTAATGGATTACCACCTATGTGGTAATTTGTGGGCATCTTGTTTTTCCCAAAGGGGATGACTATGCACTTTTTAGCATTTAGCTTGAGGCCGTGGCTCTGGCACCAAGCATCTGTCTCTGTAAGACCCTTTTGGAGGATGCTTGTGTCAGCTGGAGATTCGATTATGGCCCCCAGTTTGCAGTCATCTGCGAACTTTGTCAGCCATCATCCCCCCATGTTAGCCTGAACCTCAGAGAAGTATATACCAAACAAGAGAGGTCCCAGAACTGAGCCCTGTGGGATGCCACTTGTAACTGGTTTGCATTCGGACATGGCACCTGCAATTCTGACCATGTGGGTGCTATCTCTGAGCCAGTTTGCAACCCATCTTGTGATATAGGGGTTGATATTTAAGCTGGTAAGCTTATTTATGATGCCTGAGTGGGGTATTGTGTCGAAGGCTTTTGCGAGGTCCAGGTAGGCTGTGTGGACTTCCTTGCCCTCATCTATGGCTTTGGTAACTGTTTCAAAGAAATCAACTAGGTTTAAGAGGCAAGATCTGCCTTTAACAAAGCCGAATTGGGTAGGGTCCAGTGTCTGGAGGCTCCCAATGTCTTTGTTTATGAGTTCCATGATAATATGCTCCATAGCTTTACAGACCAGACTAGTCAGGCTTATGGGGCAATAGTTTCCGGGGTCCGTTGTGGCACCACCTTTGTGGAGTGGGACCATTGTAGCTGTTCGCCATTCTTTGAGTACATATCCTGTAGTAAGGCTAAGTTTGAACAATGACTTAATGTGAGGGTTCAGTTCTTCTTGGAGCTCGTGTAAGACACAGCCTGGGACACCGTCCGGTCCCATAGATGCTGTGTTTTTTGCTTTGGAGAGGGCAGCTTTCACCTGTGCATCTGTGATGTCAGGGAGGTTACATTCAGTTGGGATAGGCATTTGCTCCTTTGGGGGGGAAGGGGGGGAGAAGTTTGTGCTGAATCTGTCTGCCAGGATGTTGGTTATGTCTGTAGGTTTGGTATATTTTGTGCCGTTATGCAACAATTTAGAGCATATCTGGGAGTTTCTGCCCATGTTCCTGACATAACTAAAGAAGGTCTTGTGATTATCTTTAGTGTCTAGGGCAATTTTTTTTTTCGAAACTGGCCTTTGATGATTTTATGAGGGATCAAAGTTTCTTGCTAATACTAATCAGGGATGCCTTCCCTTTTTGGGATTTTGCTCTGTCATGTAGTAGCTTCCTCCTTCTGTTGTATAGTTTATTTATGGCCGGGGTCCACCAGACCAGTCTCCTGTTTTTGGAGGAGTGATTCTTGGTTTTATGTGGGATAGCATGATCCATGCATTCCTGCAGGTGCTCATAGAATGCATTTGTAAAGGATTCTGTGGATTGGGCTGTATTATCCTCTAGCCCAGGGGCTTTGAAGGATTCCACCTCAGTCTTGAGAAGTGCAAAGTTGGCTTTTGAGAAATTCTTTACAGTGATTTCCTTGGCTGGGGGTGGGGACGAGATATGGATGACCAGGGAAATTTGTTTATGGTCTGATCTTACCAAAGAGGGGTTTACCTCTGGCGTGGAACATAGAGTCCCCATGTTGGTGATGACCAGGTCCAATATGTTGTTCCCTCTTGGGGGAGTGGTGACCAGTTGTTCCATTGCGTTATAGTTTATAAATTCAAGGAACCATTAGGCGAGGGTGTTTGGGCTTGAGTAGTTTTCCCAGTCAATGTCTGGGTAGTTGAAGTCACCCAATAACATAGTGTTTGGAGAGACCTTCATATTCTCCAGTGTTCTCAGGAATGCCAAGTGGGGTTCCTGTAATAGGGAGGGTGTTCTGTAGCAGGCTACAAACTGAAAGGCAGTTTTGTCCGCTGTTAGTTGCACATGGATGGTTTCCGATGTTTCGTGCAGTGCCAAAAACCTGGAGGTGTAGGTATTGTTGATGAATATAGATACCCCCCTCCTTTTGTGCTTCGGTCCAAGTTTTGGGGCCGAAACGCATGGTATGAGTTATAACCTGGTAGTGCTGGGGTGCTCTTAGGAGCCTTGAACCAGGTTTCTGTTACTGCACAGACATCGATTTTCTCCATACGGAGGAGAGCCTCGAGTGCGTGCATCTTGAGGTTTAGACTTCTGGCATTGAGTAGCATTACCTTTAGTTTTTTATCCTTGGGTTGCCTATGGAGGTGGGTTTGTCCTTTGAGCCTTGCCTAAAAAAGGCACTATGGGGGTGGCAAGAGCCTTAGCCAATATTCGAAAACCCAGGGGTGACAGGTGCAAGCCGTCCCTAGCGAAGCAACGTGGCTTGTCGAGCATGTCATCCCAGGCTGATAGACACTGGATCCCCTTTGAATGACACCAATACTTTAGCCAATTGTTGAAACTGATCATTTTGTCTTTATACTGTGGCATCATTCTTGGTGAAGGCGAGATGCTACTCAAGGTCAGGGTCATACCAGCCTGGGCTACATGGTCAGAGAGCTCCTCTATGTCTCTTTTCATGTAGTCCAGGGAGGTACGTCTCAGGTCATTCACACCAGCATGGACAATGACGGAGTCATACTTGTACTTGCTTTGGAGTGACCTGAGTGCTTGCATTATGTGGCGGATCCTGGCACCTGACAGGCAGCTTACAGTGACCTTCTCCTTGTTCAGTCTGGTGAGTGGGATGTCAGTGTGCTGGACAATAGAGTCTCCTATAACAAGTGTATTTGGTGTGTTGTTTGGTCTTAAGGGCTGTGACTGTGAGGCACACTGATTTTGTGAGATATGTGATTCGTGGGCATTGTTGAGGGGTGGCTGTTGCTTGGATATCTGCTTAGGAGGTCTTTGCTGTATAGGCAGATTTTTATTTAGAGCCTCCGAGTATGTTTTTGTGTGTTTATGTGTTGGGTATGTAGATGCAATAGGTCTGTGTGAGACTGGATTTGTGGTGTGGCTGGTTACCTTTTCCTCCTGACTGTGCCAGTGTTGGGTTGAGAGAGCTCTGCCTCCAGTTTGGCTGTGTAACTGCATCTCTCACATGTATTAGAGTTTGTTGGAAGGAGGAGAGGGTTGTCTGTGTACATAAGGCAATTGTAACATTGCCTCAAAATTCCCAAATTCACCAGCTGGACTGGAGAGTAACATTGAAACTGACCCTTGGACATACCAGATTAGTATAGGGAACTGTTTTTTTACTGATCAGATTAGGGAAGGGAACTGATTTTTCACTTGATCAGGAAGGACCAATCGGGTGCCTAATACTTATGAGAAGTCAAGGAGGGTGTAGTGCTTTAGTTAGTTAGTGTTTCCTTATAAGAGCTGAGCAAGTGCAGGGCTTTAGAAAGAGAATAGAGTGATTACTTTGAGAGTTTGTATAGTTCTAAGGGAAAAAGTGAAGAGCAGACTTTGTGGAGCCTAGAATAGTTTAAACCTGTTTAGGCGGCGCTGCCCGACGCTGCTCAGTGCGCACAACCGTGCAAAAAAGAGAGTTGAAGGGTTTTATGAGAGAGAGATCAAGGAGTTTAGAATTGACCCAAAATGGCCAATAAAACTACAGCTTCTAGGTAGTAACCACTCCTCCAGGGACAGGCAGGCTGTTCAGTGTTAACCACTCCCACTGGTGAACACAGAGACTTCCCTTTAGCCCAAGCAAGCACTGGCCTTCTAGAAACTTCCAAACAGTTCAGAACAGCAAATCTGTAACTGAACTTTCTTAACTTTCAGAAAGTGGGAAAAAAGCAAGATTTTTTTTTTTTCTTTTTTGTTGTAGTTTAAAGGTAGCAGAGATACACAAGTAGCAAAATAATCACAACAGTGCAATAAATGACCCCACACTTGAGTGCTAGGCCAAAATCAGGTAAAATGCAGTTTTTAGAGAAAAAAACAATTTTAAATTAAGTGCAACACATGAAATGCAGTAAACAGGCTCTAGATGTGTTCCAAGTACTGTTACTGTTACAGATATAAACTTTAGAAAGCTAGAAAATGCCAAAAAGTAGGCAGCAAAGCAGTAAAACTTAACAAAAAATCAGAAGAAAATACTTAAAATCACAAAAGTGGCTCCTTTTCTTCTCTCAGCATTTTCTCCCCTTGGTAGGTGCTTCAGCAACAACTAGAAAGCCTGAAAAGATGCCAAAACCACTAGGCAGCTGGGTTTTAAGAGAGACAGATCAAGGAGTTAAGAATTGACCCAAAATGTCCAATAAAACTACAGCTTCTAGGTAGTAACCACTCCTCCAGGGACAGGCAGGCTGTTCAATGTTAATCACTCCCACTGGTGAACACAGAGACGTCCCTTTAACCCAAGCAAGCACTAGCCTTCTAGAAACTTCCAAACAGTTCAGAACAGCAAATCTGTAACTGAACTTTCTTAACTTTCAGAAAGTGGGAAAAAAAGCAAGCTTTTTTTTTTCTTTTTGTTGTAGTTTAAAGGTAGCAGAGATACACAAGCAGCAAAATAATCACAACAGTGCAACAAATGACCCTACACTTGAGTGCTAGGCCAAAATCAGGTAAAATGCAGTTTTTAGAGAAAAAAACGATTTTAAATTAAGTGCAACACAGGAAATGCAGTAAACAGGCTCTAGATGTGTTCCAAGTACTGTTACTGTTACAGATATAAACTTTAGCAAGCCAGAAAATGCCAAAAAGTAGGCGGCAAAGCAGTAAAACCTTTTATTCTCTCAGCGTATATGTTTTTTTACATATATATGTATCTATATGTTTGGATTATATCTTTTTTATGCATGCATATATATATATATATATATATTTTTATATATATATTTTACATTTTTATATATTTTTTCAATACATTTTTTCAACACATTTTTATACATATTTTTACAGTTTTGAAAGAATGTATAGAGATTACTTTTTCTGTTTTTATATATTTTTCTTTCTTTGTATTAAGTGAGAAGTAGTAGTAGTAACATTGTATGCTCAAGTTGCATTAATGAAGAAGCATGTGACACTGTGCTTAATTAGCTTGTTAGTATTTAAAGCTGTTGTTGGTTTTATCATTTCATTATTCTGAAGAAGTCTGAGAATTAAAGACGAAACCTAGGTCACATTCATTTGGTGTGTGGTTGATAGCAGCTTGCAGTTTCCAGTGCTGGTCAGTCTGTGCTCCTTTGTTTCCAATTATCACTACTGCACTGTTAGAAATGCTGCTTTCCACATTCATCAAGTAGTAATGTGTAACTGCGAGGATAAAGATGTTTGGAGAGGGTTTAGAAAAAGAATTGTTCAAGCTCAAACCAAAAAAAAAAAGAATAATTTTTATCTGAAAGTATCCAACTAAAAAATCTCTGCTATGTAGATAGTGTTTTTTCCTCTTCAGTTCTGTTGTGTCATGAACTGCACCTCAATGTTCCTTATTCTAGGTACAAAGGTCAGGTGAAATGATGCAACCCTCACCCCCTACCCTTCCACCTAGCAGCATACTGCCCAACTGTTATCCCAGAAAATTAATCAGCAATAGCCATAACCCCTGCTCACCTTCATGGTCATACCTCTCAATCTCTTAGCACAAGAAATCTGGACAAAGCTTAAAATAATGGAGTGACAAAGGTCCAAATATAGGGACATATTTTAAATATAGCTCTTATAAACTTAAAAAGTTGCTAGAATACCAGGATTTGTATTAGCATGCATTTTCTCAAGGATATGAAGTCTGAAACTGAATTGCATGACATTATTTTGTGATTTCAATCCTCTGTGATTTACCAGAAAAACACAATTGTATGTTGAACAGACCAATAAATATGAGGCAAAAATCTAGACATTCTTCAAAAATTAGTACAGTTGAGAGGTATGTTAGCCAATAGTCAACTTCAGACTGAGTCAGTGCAGTACTGTTATGTGACACACACTTACTAACAAGCAGACAGAAAATGAAATGTTCTGTGAGTACACTTAACAAAGTTGTTTTAATTCAATGAACTGTGACTTTAAACAATTGTTTATAGTGGTAAACTACAAGTTGTAGGATTGCTTTTTTGTCTAATGATCTGTTCCCATTTGTATATTGCCATGATGTATCTTTAGCAAATAACCAATAAATATACGCACATACACAAAATTTACCTGTTTGTTGACTGGATAAGACCACTGGACACAATTGTCCCTTTTCAGGGGCAACCCAGGAGCACTGTCTGGTTAAATGCTTAGAGTTACAAAGTGGGCAAAAAATCAGCTCATTTACACCTCAGAGCTTTATATAGACGTGTGTGTGTGTGTGTGTGTGTGTGTGTGTGTGTGTGTGTGTGTGTGTGTGTGTGTATGTCAGAAGCTCGAGTTTTCAGAAACTCGAAATTCATATAGTCGAGATGATATGATCATGTTTCTGAAAACTTGAACTTCGAAAAACAACGAACATCTACCTTTTTTTCTACATTTTGTGGGGGGGGGGATAAGCCCCCTTATGCCCCCCACACCATCTGAATTCTGTATATACCAACTCCAAGATTGCACTACAGTGGGAAAAGGGTAAATTCTCTGGTACTCACTGTATAACAATCTCCATTCAAAAGCTTTGAGTTTTCAGAAAATCAATTATATGGTGTCAACCATATCAATTTTCAGTTTCTGAAAACTTGCTTCTGATATGGACCCGTATATATATATATATATATATATATATATATATATATATATATATATATATATATATATATATATATATATATATATATATATATATATATATATATATATATATATTTGTATATATAAAATATGTATGTATACGTGTGTGTGTGTGTGTGAATGTGTGTGTGTGTGTGTGTGTGTGTGTGTGTGTGTGTGTATATATATATATATATATATATATATATATATATATATATATGTATGTATATATATATATATATATATATATATATATATATATATATATACACATACATACACATATATGTTGTCGCCTCACAGCAAGAGATTCTCCAGTTCAATTCTCAACTGGGATGCCTTCTGTGTGTAGTCTACATGTCCTCCCTGCAGTCACGTGGGTTTCCTCTGGGTGCTCTGGTTTCCTCCCACATTACAAAGACACACAATAGGTGGATTGGATACTCTAAATTGGCCACAGGTGTGAGTGTATGTGTGAGTGAGTGGTATGGATGAACTACCACGGCAGGGCTAGCCACCCGGTGGTGCAAACCTTTGCTTAAGATGATTGTCACTGTTGAAATTTCACCCCGACCCCATGTGCAAAATGGGAAAAAGGGGTTGAGAATGGATGGATATATACATATAAACATATTATTTGCCTTTGTTTACCAGGAATGTCCAACTGAGTAACAGCCATTTTCACTGGAGGCCCTGGGAAGAAATCTCCCTTTCCTTACACTGCATTATACTAATTTCCAGTTACACACAGAACAGATACATTTCTGTTTACATTTATACACAAACGGTAGTTACATTCAGAAATTCTAAGGTTTTGCAGAGGTGGAAGTTACTAAAGAGAAAGCCCACGTGTAACTTAGTGGATTGTACAGGCAGCATTTTTGTATAACAATGGTACTGTCACTTTAAGGAGAGTATTGTGTGGTGAATACAAAGTCTTAACCTTGTGATTAGCATGTGCAGGACCAGGACTGGTTAAGATGTTGTTCAAGCAATGGTTTAAAACTACTGAGTTTGTCAAAAAGTTATATTTGAGTCTTCCTCACCATTATTTGACCTATTTGTATATAAAATTTGTTAACATAGTGGAGGTCCCTTGCTGGACAGTAAGGCAGTAGTATGTTTTGTAGTACAGGGCATTTTTCTGGATGCTGAATGTTACTTGTGAATATGTTAGGTAGTTGTGTAATTCAAGCCAGTTTAATTGATTTAAGCTATGACAAAGGTGTGTCCTATGAAGGAGATTGGTGGCAAATTTAGCTATTTTTATTATAGGAGGATGCAAGTTTCTTTCTCTGAGTATTGTTTAAGTTTGTTAGGATAGGGGCAGTAAGGTGACAATGAGAAGGCGGTGGCTAGAGTTTTTCTTGCAGTATCTGTAAGGAATCCAATGATCCAATAAAGGGAGCCTAGTTTCTGGTGTGTAGATTTAATGGTGTGCTGTATATCTTCTTTTTCTTTCAGCTGCTCCCGTTAAGGGTCACTATAGCAGATCATCTGTTTCCATTTCTTCTTGTCCTCTGCATCTTGCTCTGTCACACCAACCACCTGCATGTCCTGTCTCACCGCATCATTAAACCTTATCTTAGGCCTTCCTCTTTTCCTCTTACCTGGCAGCTCCATCCTTAGCATCCTTTTTCCAATATACCCAGCATCCCTAGTATGCAGTATATGCTGGTCATATTTGAGATTGTCATCTATCATCATGCCTAGAATTTCACTGTGAGTTGCAGTTTCAATGACAGTATTATTTCCTGACTTTATGGTAAAAGATGGCTTTTGATTTTTGCAACTTTTAAGGTAAAAAGCATTAACTTAGTTTTCTTGTGGTTGAATAGGAGGTTTGATTCTTTGAGCCAGGTTTCTGCACAGGAGAAATATTTTTGGGTAATGTCTTGCAGCGTATTAATTGTTGAGGCTGCACATATTAATGTTGCGTCATCTGCATACTGAACTAAGCTAGCATCGTGAGTGGAGGTGTTGTGGTCATTAATAAATATACAGTATTAAATAGGAGAGGACCCAGGATAGAGCCCTGAGGGGCACCTGTAGTAACTGGTTGAAAATATAAGTAGGTGTGTTGCCATGTAATGGTTTGCTGCCTTCCAGATAGGTATACAACAAACTAGAACAAGGAGTATTGGGAAAGTCCTATTCTGGAGAGTTGAATGAGCAGTTGCTGGTGTGAGACAGTATCAAATGCCTTTGACAAGTGTCAAAACAGGGTGGACACAAGAAGACCATTGTTTCTATGTTGGTTTACTATACTGGAAAAATGTAGTAGTGCAGTAGTGGTCCTGTGCTGGGGCTTAAAGCCATGTTGTGTTTCTGAGAGCAGGTTATTTGAGGTTAGCTATTGCATCAGCTGCATATGGATGCATTTCTCTAATACTTTGGAGAGGGGGGAGAGAATCGCTATTGGTCTGTAGTTATTAAACTCTGTAGATGTACTGCCTTTGTGCAGTGATATGATGTAGGATTTTTTCCACAGTGACGGGATGTATCTTTCTGCTATGGACATATTAGTATGGACACAGGGAAGACCATGACTTCTGTGGCCATTTTTTGGTAGTCTGATGGTAGTTGGTCTACAGCTATGGAAATAGTTTTTAGTTTAAGAAGCAACTTCATTATGAGTGAGGCAGGTACTGGACTAAAACTGAAAAGTTGTGGGTGGTTTTGATTGGACAGGAGTAGAGAGAGAGAGGGCAAATGTATTAGTGTCTAAGTGATAACCAAAAAGTTTTGGGTTGTTTTTATGTTTGTCTTGTAGGTTGGTATAGTATGTTTGCTTATCCTGTTTGACATGGAATTTTACATTTCTAACAGATCTAAATTGCTGGAAGGCATTTTGTGTTCTATTTTTGTACTAGTTTTTCCAGGCTTTATCCCTTTTTATTTTGATTTTTGTTTGTTTCTTTTGTCAGCCATGGTGTGGGGTTGGATGTTTTACTCTTTTATTATGTACTGGTTCTAGATTATTTAAGATCTGTAAGAATGCTATAAAGTGATCTACGGCAGTATCTAGTTACATTGTTCTAAATACATTCCAGTTGTACTGTTTTAGTATTTCATTGAAAATATCTTGCTGAAATTGGTAGTATTTCATATTTGATTATAGATAATATGTTTATCTAGGTTATGGTGAGTTCTAATGGCATATGTTGTTATGTGGTCACTTATGCTATCTGAGAGGCAGCCTACTTTTGTCAGTTTGTCTGGTTTGTTTGTAAGAATCCAGTCTAATGTTGAGTGTCTCCTTGAAGTTTTATTGATTCTAGTAGGTGTGGTTATTAACTGTCTGCAGTTGTACAAGTTTATTGATTCAGTGGAGGTAGTGGAATTTATGAATTGTCAGTATATATTTAAGTCTCCATGTATTATAGTTTCATGGTTAATTTGTTGGGATATCCAATACAGGGTGCTTACAGGAGTATCAATATTATTCTCTGGTGGTGTATAAACTGCTGTTAAACGTATAGATTTCCTATTGTTGATTTTTCGGAGTGTTACTGGAAGTTCAGAATTGTTAACTTTGGGTATTTCCTGTGGAGGTAAGGTGATGGTTAGGGAATTTTATAGATAATTGCTACACCACCTGCATGCTTGCTTTGTCTGTCATGCCTGAGTATACGGTATCCGGGGTGGTGGGGGGTGGGATCTCATTATCCTTTATTTCTTTTTATAACCAGGTTTCTTTAGCTATGTCTACATCAGGAGTGTTTGGGAAAGGTAGGCATGGATGTCATGGATGTATTGCACATACTTCTTAGGTTCATATTTAGTAAGGTGAGTTTGGCTTCTGTTTTTTTGTTGAGATATATCATGTGACTGGTTTATTTTGGGGTTGGATGTGATGTTTTTTTTTTGAAAGGTGGAGCTTGGGTTGGGGTTAATACCTCCGCTAATTTTTGAATTGATATTTTACAGAGGGAAGAATGGAGCCAATTATAATTTGGTCTTGGTTTGGTATTTATGATATAAATTTGGATACTTAGTTTTGAAATATTTCTAGATAAAGAGATCATATATGGTTTGTTTGCAGAGGTAGGTTGATACAGAGAAAGACAAGCTGGGTGGATGTTGATATTCATTGTGAGGACTGGTTGAAGTCATAAGAATTTGAAGGAGGTGGATTTGATAAATGGTGATGAAGGCTAGTAGAGTGAGCAGGAACAGTAAAATAATCTGAGCTAGGGGTATTTTATTTAACTTGGGTTTATCTTTGTTGTAAATTAGGATTAGAAAATGTTAGGAGGGTACTGAGTTAATTGTAGAGATGTAATTTGATAGTTAAATGGGGCAAGGATTAAGACGGTTTGAGAGAGAGAGTGTGGAGTGGTAAACTAGGGTGAGCATTACTACTGGGGTAATTCTATCAATTGTTTTTCTTTTGTAGGGAACTGATGGTATTGGTTTGAGGAGTATGTGGGTGGTGCAGGGAAGTATAAATGGGGGTGTGTGGGAATTGGGAGTAGGGTATGAGGGGTGGAGTGAGCCCGAGCATTAGCAAGGACAAATGAAGCGGGTTGAAAACTTGGCAAAAAGATGGAAAGAAAAAAAAACAATCAGTGCTGATCTTAAACAGTCACAAATCTGTAGAGAAAGAGTTAAGTAAAATGAACAATGCAGTTTAAAAGGCCTCTGTGCTAGTAGATGAAAGTTTGATTTTGTTGCTCTAGGACACAGTGTTTTAGTAGGAGAGTTAGTCCAATATCACAGTGACCTGATGAATGGTGATAACAGTAAAAAACTGCACTTGACTATTTGAACAGCTGTGTATTGTAAGGAGGTTTCTATGGATTTTGAAATGCAAAGTTTAATGACTACCCCAACCCCCACAGATTAGCAAAACAATGACAAAAAGTAAGCAAAAATGCAGGAGTGCAGCTCTGGAAAAATGCTGAGTCAGAACTAAAAGTGGTTAGACAAAAACAATAAAGGGAACATATTAGAGGAGAAAGTACCAATGGTACTGCTGTGGTCTAAGAAACTGGAGCTATAGTAGTGGACAACATTCTTTGTTTTAGGCTGCCATAATATTTGTAATTTACTTAAAAATATAGCCCACAGACTGGTGCTCAGACTGCAGACCTCACTACTTCACTGTTACATACATATCTATTTGCTTGGAGGGACACTTTTATAGCAAAATAAAAACATACTAAAGAGACAGTTGTGTGCACTGAGTCTTTTCATAGGTTCCAAGATACGTACTAGGCTCGCTGCCCTTGCAGGCCATTTTAAGCCTACCCAATTTCCTGTCAAAGGTGAGAATCAAACTCTATATCTTGTATTTTTGAGGTAAACACCTTAACCATTATGCCATCTTGCTGATTGTGCACAGATACTGGCTCAGAGCAGAAACTGGTTGAAATAACTGTCGTGGACAAGGAGAAATAAAAAAGGAAGGGAGGAGACCAAGGTTGACTTCCTTGGAGGCATGCAGTTCCACTAAATAAAAGACAGGATGATATAAGTAATGGGAATAACAAGTCTGGTAGAAGCAAAGAAAACATAAGAGAAAGAAATAGTTTGTGTAAGAACAGTATGAGTAAATGCATGTGTTTGTTAGGAATTAGAAAGTAAAAACTGACCAGCATGGTGTCAGTGGAGGAGGGTTTACAGATTATAAGCCTATTGCTTACAAGCTAAGACACTTTGCAGGCTACAATATACACAGAAGACTGGAGGCCTCTAACACTTACTTAAAGCACAAAGGCAGAGGTGGTACACAGGTCATACACACACATAGACACATGTGTTATTTATATATATATATGTGTGTGTGTGTGTGTGTGTGTGTGTGTGTGTGTGTGTGTGTGTGTGTGTGTGTGTATCTATACAGTATATATGTATATATATATATATATATATATATATATATATATATATATATATATATATATATAAATGCATCTATCTAAAACTGCTTATGTGGGATTTGATTGTCATTTGCTTTAATACAAATAAAATAACACTAATGTACTGGTACCAGAAGGGAGAAGATGAAAATGTTTTAAGAGATGGTGGATTCATTTTGTTTGTAGCATTAATGTTATACATGGTCAAAACTGGGATTCTCAAAACTTTTAAGTTTTGGAAATCTCAGTTTCAATCTGTTTTTTAAGAAGGCTGTTCAGTAAAATACAGACTTGCTCCACCATGGTTCTCCTGTACTGCTGTCAGTGTTTGGGCATTTGTACAGAAGAGGCGTAATGGAAGAATTTGATGAACAGAACCCTTACAGACACAACACTGCTGGATTGTACGTTCTCCTGGTGATGCTGTCTGGTACTAGATTACATCATGGGTATTTGCTTCCCATTGTGAAGAAGTTAAGTGTTCAGAACTTAGGAGTGGGGTTTTAGTGTAAAAAGCAGTATGCTAACAGAAACGTGAAAATACTAGTGCAAGTATAGTGGAAAAATGAGTAAATATGTGGGATGAACACAAAGTAAATATTGAAGAAAAACTTAAAAGATAAACCCAGAAAGAAACCAGATGATTGTCACACTCAAAGTGCTATTTCAAATCAAGGATTGCAAAAAAATTAAAATATGGTAACAAATAAAATACTATACGTATTTATTTAAAAATGACAATCTTTTGAGTGAAGCTTACTTGTTTTAAATGAATTTATGCAGTTAATATGTTGCTGTTTTTAAACTCTTTGCAGAAAATGAAACTTGTTTTATGGATGATTCCAAGGATGGATTAGTAAAATGCAGGCACTTCAGTTTCAGACACATGCAACGTTAAACGATAACGCAAACTCGCTAGTTGGCAAATGTAGTATTGTAGATTTACTAGTGATTTCAGTGAAAGCCCCTTTTAAAAAGAAACTTGGTATGTTAGCTGACGTGGTTAGATTCCTGAGAAGCATCCACTAAACAAATATTAATTGCCAGACGTCCGTTATCTTTAATTATATGGACTGGTTTCTATGTGCTGAAAACAGAGCCCATCAAAAAAGGTACTCATTTTGCAGAAAGTATGGTTTACACAGGTTGATTTAGCTCAGAGCAAGGGAACACGTGACTCACCCCCATTTGCCCCACTGAGTTCTTGTATTAATCCATAATCCCCACCATCTCTTTCATTCTGATATTGCAACAAACATGTTTTGGTTTAAAAAAGTGCGTCTGCTTTAATCCTGACTTCATATGCAGCTTGCTTACATCTGTGCCTATCTGAAATCAACACTAAGAGCATGCGTTATGTTGTCCATGGATGGAAGGAGTTAGCATTAAATGTGCAGAATTACAAATGAACTCTTGTTATTTACTAGCATGCTTGCAGAAGGCATGCAATAATAATCATTAGACTTCATTTATTATGAGGTATGATTTGAGAAAGGGGCATTTTGTAGCATTTTGATGTTTCTGTCAAAGCTTGTATCTTCATTTGTTATGTGAAAATACCTGTCTTTATCTGTTGCAGTTATTTTACTTGACTGGCTTGGATTGTAATACACTGCATGGCCCAGATCAAAAGTCAGATTTTTCTTTATACTAATATGGTGGTATGCCTAGTGATCAACTTATGTCCACACAATAAGCCTTAGTATTTTTGTTGTGTCTGCATCAGTAATTTGTACAGGATAGTACAAAGTCTGCTGCAAAGGCATTTGTGAACTGTGCAGAACTAATGTTTATAAGGTGAGACTAGAAAAAAATTCAAAAATATTTCACAGGGCAGATCATTTTTCTTATTTGTCTTAATCACATCAAGACATACACATTTTGTTTTTAATTATTTTTATTCACATATTTTGTGTGCGTGAGAGTGTGCATGTTATCAATTATCAGACCAATGATATGCAAATGTTTCACCTGCACAATAACTATGCTACTTATAGGTCTTGTAGAGAAAAGCATAAAGCGATATGTATTAAGAGGTATTGCATATTTTGTGGCAAACATCAAAGAAAGGCACTGTGCTTGTAAACTGTAATGCAATGGAATACATGATGTCCTGTACAAATAAGCATGTGTTTGTTAGAAAATGTGCTGCCAGGCAGTATGGTTTTGAGGGAATATGCAAACAACTGTTGAAGTGAAGTGATCATATACTGCATGTGTGTGTAAAATATTTGTATTTATTTGTAGATCATGTTCAAAAAAAGTTCTGTAAGAGTATCTAGGTGTTAAAAGGTTTCAGATTGTTATTAATGCAGCAATTATTTTAACTGAACTGTATGATCTTATTATCTTGTAGCTTCTACGGTCATGGGAGAACACTAGTATGTTCTTGACAAATGAATGGGTATTTTAAGGATTTACCTCACTGCCCCCTTTTTTCCATTATCTCTGTATTAGCTGCCACTCTTCTCCTCAGACTAAAGCGTTTCCTGCAGTCTGCCAAGCCTACTGTTAGATAGGCACCCATTTTGTCATGCTCGTTTGTCATGTTAGCTACAGCTTAAGTGTTCTGCTTGATAGAACCATTACTTATTCACATGTTTTGCAGTTTAATTAGCAAAGCTTTTGCATGTATCTAATGTGTGCAAAAAAAAAGCATAGTCAGGAAATGCCCTTATAGCATATCTGCAGTACATCTACTCCTAAATGCCCTTATATCATATCTGCTGTACATATACCCCTTATGTGTTTCAGGTCTAGTGTCCTGTCTGTATTTTCACTTATCTTGTATATGGGCCACAGGTCTTGCACCATATAAACTATGGCACTGGCTGTGGTATCCACCCTGTTTGTGGGTTATATGTAACATGCATTAAAGCAATGTCCATTTCTCTTGGCTTACATTAAATTGTCTTCAGCTTACTCTTGGGCAATGTATGCCTTCCTTTGCTGATATTTTTAGTAAGCATTCCTGTTTTACCAGGGATGGCTTATATCTCAGGGCTCCTGCATACTGACTAAAGCTTTTGCTACCCCTGAAGCACCTTTTTTGTAGGCAGAATCTCACTACCGGGCATTCCTTTGTAACAACTTTTAATTTGGAGAGCAGTGTTGTGGCACTACTCAGTGCTAGGAGTCTAAATAAAAAGAAGCCTGAACCTGAAGCCCTGATGCAACTCAAACACATTCATATTTGTGTAGTTACTGAGATATGGTTTCTGTGCAGTGACAACACTCCCTTTGTACCAGGGTTTAGTACCCATCATGCCTTTTGGCCCTTGGGTAACTGTGAGGGAGTATCAGTAGTTGACAGAAATACCATCACTTGGTGGTCTTGGAGCTCCTGGACAACCTTTAGAAATCCAACTATTACATTCTGTTATCTACAGATCCTGATCAATACCCCCCCCCCCCCGATCAGGAAAATTACCTTAATGCCATTGAAGGGTTCCATATGAAAACAAATACACTGTTGCCAGGTGACATCAATTACCCAAATCATTGACATAATTTCACATTTCTAAAAATGGATATGCTTACCATTTCCTAGATTTTAAGACTAATACACTGGACTAATTTGTAAAATTACCAACTAGAGGCTCTAATATGTTTGATTTGGTCCTTAGCAACCTAGCCCTTGCCTATATTTCTCATCCCTGGTTAAATCTGACCACATATCAGTCATCTTCTCTGTTAGGCCTAGAGATACCCCCTAAGACTATCTTTAGGGATTTCTGCAAGGCAAACCTACTTCATTTTTTCAAAAACTAATGCAAATTTCCCAGCAATCTCCTGCAAATGGATAAACTGAGAGAGAGTCAAGGCATTCACCTTCAAATTTTAACAACACTTAAACAGCTGCATAGAAAAGCTAGTACTTGTCCACCCTAATTGTCTCTGGTGGAATAGCTGTATTAAAAAACTGCATAACAAAAGAAGGAAAACAATAAAAAGCTGTAAGAAATCCCCATGCTCGTACCTTAAGACCACACTGAAACATGCCAGCAAGGAACTTTAGAGCACCATTAGAAAATGTACATTATTAATAACGTTTCTATAGATACCAAAGGAAACTATAGATCTTACATTATGTCAGGAAATTAAAGAATAAAGTTCAGCAGTGCACTAAGCTCATGCATAACAATATCACACATTCTGATCACAGGGATATAGCCAATATATTAAATCTAGTGCTAACTTTACTCCACCTACCCACATTGTTGTTCCCACTATACCTGAAACTTTAGTTTCCTATGAAGTCACCATGACACAAGTCTTAACAGTCTCTGTTAAAAGCTGAAAGTAATAATTCCATGGCACCAGGCTGCATTCTTATCTGTACCAGATATGCACTATCCAAGCCTGTACGTAAACTGTTCAGCTGCAAGTTATCGACAGGGTATGTGCCTGACACCTGGAGAGCAGCCACTATGACTCCCCTACAGAAGAGTGGCCCCACTACGGACCTAAGTAATTAAAAGCCCGTTAGCCTCACCAGCCTTACATGCAAAGCCATGAGACAAATTTCATTTTTGCAGACATATGCAATTTTACTGATGTAGACCCCAGATTAAGTTGGTGTAATGAAGGGCAAGTCATGTCTTCTGAATTTAATAAACTCATTTGAAAAGGTTACAGAACCTGTAAACAATGGTTATTCTATACACACTATCTGTGTTGATTTTGCCAAGGCTTTTGTCATCATCTGCCAATCTGGTACTATTTAAAAATTAGACACCTTTGATCTAAAACACTTACACTGTTTGTTGGATTAAAAATTCTCTATTGAGCAGATCCCAAGTTGTGAAACTTGCTTGTACCCCCACTACACATAGAATTTTTACTAGTGGGGTACCACAGGAATCAGTGCTGGGCCTTCTTCTTTGTAATTTATTTTGCAGGCAGCCATGACAATATCCCAGAGGTGTTATTGATCAACTCTGCGGATGACTGCAAGCGGGTCATTGTTATCCACTTATCATCTGATACTAAACAGCTCCAGCAATAGCTGGAATGTGTACATACCTGGTGTACCAAAAATGGTTTAAAAGATCTTATCTGAAGGTGCAAAACTACCTTTTGTTTTTGTATTAAAAAAATGCTTGGATGCATCATTATGCATGCAAACACCTTTTTTTATACAAAAACAAGAGCTTTTTGTACTTATTTACAAATAAAACCTTTTTAAAATTTGCGCCCGAACCAAGAAGACAAAATGTACTGAATCATGTTTACGACTTGAATATTCATGGATGGGCAGATGGCGCTTAAGTCACTTTAGGTTGCAGTTGTAATTGTACTGGATTAGCATAGGTAAGTAATAGTAAATAAGTCATGTAACTGCTAAACCATTAAATAACCAATTTT
Organism: Protopterus annectens; assembly: GCF_019279795.1. Taxonomy (NCBI): domain Eukaryota; kingdom Metazoa; phylum Chordata; order Ceratodontiformes; family Protopteridae; genus Protopterus; species Protopterus annectens. The sequence continues at coordinate 1,222,697,683 of NC_056745.1, forward strand.
GCAAAAAAAATAATCATTATTTTTTTTCCCATAACTAATTTAGTTACCTACCTACACTAGTACACTAATCCAGCATAATAAGAGCTGGAACCAAAGTGAACTAAACGCCACCTGCCTGCCCATGAATAGTCATGCCATAAACATGGTTCAGTACATTTTGTCACCTGTGTTCAGCAGCAATCCTTTAAAGTTTATATTTTTTAAAGCTTGCAAAACACACTGTTCTTTTCTTACAGAAAAGTGTTTGCATGCATAAAGATGTGTGTGAACGCTTTTTCGTTTGAAAAGAAAAGTTTGTTTTTCTTGTTTAAACACAATCTTTAAGCTAAATTAAAAAAAATGTAACATAGCAGCTTTCAGCAACAAAGCTGCTTCTACCTTAAATGTTATTAATGGTATTTCGCTTTAGAGAGACACGTTCATTAGATAGCTAGGTACTTATATGGACAACTCTGTCTCATTTAATCATTATGTTTCCACCATAGCAGGGGATCCTTCTATCTGGCACATTTTATTTCTATGAAAATATCGTCAGGAGTCAAAGCGGTCATCCTGTCACTGTACTCTTCCCTTATCAGAATCATCACAGAACACAGAACACGGTGCCCACATTTATATGTACAAATACAAGCATATGAATCAACTGGAAAGGTTCCAAAGATTTCTAACCAACAAAATGAAAGACTTTGAATACTATTCTGATAAAATAGCATGACCTTTGTTTTGCTTATTAGCCATAAAAGACCAAATCATGCTATTTCTTCACAAAACCAGTGGCTCTCCAGCACCTGCATTAGGGACCTAAATCTACACCAACAAATAAATAAGACTCACTGGAGGAATAGGTTCCTAACTCATTGTATTTCTAGCCTATAGAATATGTTACCATTGCTGGTCAGAGTACCCCATTAGTTACTTCTTAAGGAGACTCTTAATGATTGGATGGGTAGACACAAATTTACCCAACGGTTATCATGTATACCATACTCAATATGAGACTGGATTACTGTTAAATGCTTGTTAAGGACTGTGAGAAGTTTTAAGTGTTTGCTTAAAGGTTTATATGGCTAAGCATCTTATGGTCTCTATGTTCGCTTGCCTAGTACATTTTCTATGTTTCAGTATTTCCTTTTGCAATATCGTTGAACACTTGCTCATTTTATTATACTTCCATTATACTGTATGACTGATGTACCCATTTGTTTTAAAATTGCCTGTTGTCATAATTAATTGGGTTGTTTGGACAGCCCTATTATTATGTATTTATTCCGTATGGAATTAGTTGTCTGTTTTCTACTTTCTTAAGGTCAGTCTACGTATAATCTCTCTAAGATACTCAAAAAATGCATTCACTCAGAGCTTCTCATATCTCCTCCAGCATAACCTTCTTACTTCCACTCAGCATGGTTTCCGGCCAAACCTTAGCACAACTAATGCTCTCCTATCATTCACCCATACTATTGCTGAGGCCTGAGATAACAATCAACTCATATCCTGTCTGTTCCTTGACCTTTCCAAAGCTTTTGACACAGTTTCTCACTCCATACTGCTACCTAAACTTGCTACCCTCAACCTATCTACTACCTCACTAGCCTGGTTCTCTAGCTACCTCTCTTGCAGGCAGCAATCTGTCAGATGACTCTCATCCTGCTCTCCCTGTATTCCAGTGCCAACTGGTGTTCCTCAAGGTTCCATCTTGAGTCCCCTGCTGTTTAACATCTTCACAAATGAACTTTGCACATCCTGTAATTAATCCTCCTTCATCCAATATGCAGATGACTCATCTCTCATCTCCATTTCAAGCAATATCTCTGAACTCCATACCCTTACCCAAAAGACATTTTTATCCACTGAAAAGTGGTTGTCTGAAAATCTACTCATCCTTAGCCCTGAAAAGACCAAACTCTTGCTCTTTCTTCTCCGTTCTCTTTTTCGCCATAAATCCACCTTTGCTATTACTTCCTCCAATAACACTATCATGATACCCAAACCTCACACAAAGCTCCCAGGTGTCATCACTGATGATGAACTCAACTTCAACCTACACATACTCCAATGTATAAAAAAAAACTAACTAGAAACTAGGCTTGCTGCATCACAACAAAAAAATTCTAACTCCTAATGCCAGACTCTCCCTGGCACAGGCCCTCCTCCTCCCCTCCTTTCTATATGCTGCTCCAGTTCTAACTAACATTCAGGCCACAGCCTTGTCCAAACTTGAACAAACATATCACAAAGTAGCCAGATTCATTATGAACTCTCACCACTGCCTTGCACTAAACTCTCCAATGGCTTGAGCTCCCCAAACAACTCCTTCTATCGCAATTTCAAATAATACACTCTATACTATACAAACCATCTTCCTGCCCATCTCTCTCCTCCTTGGTATCCACCTATTCCCCATCTCGGACCCTCCACACCTCTAACCAGCAACTTCTGGATATCTACCAACCAAAGAAAAACATGGGCAAACTTCTATATAAATGCTCTGTAGCCCACCCTTGGAACAAACTTCCTTTATACATATGCTCCATTACCCACCCCTTACACTTTAAAAAAGAACTCAAACTTCACCTACTTAACACCAAGACTTGCCCCTGCCATGACCCAACTTAACCCACCATACCCTTGTATTGTATAATAATCTCTCCCTCTTCACCTACTAACCTACTATGTGTACATCTGGTAAATTCAACCCTCAAAATTTATATGTAGGTTTTAAATGTATATGTACATTTTTATAAATCTCTGTTCAGTTTTGTTACTTGTATGCTACTTGTATATTATTATATGCTTGAGTCATGCTTTTTATTTTTGACTAACTTGCTTCTATTACTAATTGTTTACTATCTCTGAATGTTAATCTAAAACTTACTGTAAATTGTTTGTAATTGGAGCTTTTCTCCTCGGATCTCCACTGAAAATGGGCTACTGGCCCAGTTGGACCAACCCGGTTAACAAATGACAATAAATAAAATAAATAAATAAGACAAACTGTACTTTTTATTCATGTTTTTTAACACCTTTATTGAATTCTCACTTAAGACATAGGCACACATAAATTTATGTAAAAGAAAGAAAACCATATTAATATGTTCCTAGTTACAAATACTATACATTGCATATGTTTTACTTTGTATGACTAACATCAATCCAACATTACATAAATTACTCTACTCCTGCCTTCCCATATGCGTATTCTGCATGTATTGTTCTCATAATTTCCATTTTTTTCTATGTAATTTGTTCCTAGCCATTTCTAAAGATCCCACTTCCAGTTCTTTTTTCTCTGTTGCAATATTCAGTATATCAAATACAACTGGTTTAGACTTTGATTTCCATTTTCTAGTAATTGCTTTTTTTGTAGCCAGCAGAATAAAACTTTGCAAAGCCTTACTTATGTCCTAAGCAATTCAGATCTTGCATCCCAGCTCAAAAAATAATTTCCTTCATTGTATCCATTTGTTTATCCAATATTTCTGACAGAATACTCTGCAGGGAATTTTGTGAAGTCTGCCAACTCACCACAGTCCCAAAACATGTTCCCATTTAGTTCTTTCTTTCCCATCACACCTCCAACATTCGCATTCTACCCAAGGAAAACGTCTTTGGCGTATGCTTGGGGTATATAAATACAAGCACTAAAAAGCAAAAATCCTGAATCTTCTAGACTTTGATGCATACTTGGTAACCTCCCATTGTTTCCTTGTGAATTGCTTATCCAATCTCTCTTCCTAATCTTTTCTAACCTTCTCTGATTGATTCCTGTTGTTATCATGCAATATTTTATATGCCCTACTAATCATCCCTTCTTTAACAGCAGATTCTGTTCTGGATTCAACTAAAAACTCTGCTAGAGCAGGTCTTTCCCTTAGGATTCCCCTATCCCTTTCAGTTTGCATATACTCCAATCAATCCCTGATAGAGAAGGCAGTCTTTGCCTGCAGTCCAAATGTCTTCTTGGCCTGTTTCCATTTTATTACCTCTCCCTCTTTAGTTATTTCCTCCCAATACCTTGGTTCCTTTGCCAGTTTCTCCAATAAATTCCATCTCTCTCTACCCTTAATTGCAGTCATCCTTATCAGCAAAATATTTTCTCCATTCTTGTGTTGGCTTAGTTCATAGAATATTTTCTACTACTTTGTGAATATAATATTCTGTATGGCTGTTGCTGATGTTCATCATGTGACACTGCTGCAGTCATTACACTTGGGTTATCCTGCCATCAGGCGGTTCCCCAGTCGGCCTGAGTTCCAAAGTCTTGGTCCGGCGTCGGTTGCTGTCGCTTCTTCCCTGACGTCAGTGCGCCAGGGGGATATAAGATGCAGCCGACGCCATTTTCTTCAGTCTTTCTTGCCGCTCGGTGCCCGAAGCAGAAGCAGTTCGCCAGTGCCAGTCGGCCGACTCCTGAGATTTTCAATCCGAATCCAGAACCGAAGTCTTCTAAAAAGCTAAGTACCCCGTTGGGGAAACTTTTTCTTGCCTCAGACCGATGTCAGTAAAAGTTAATAATTATATTTCTTGTGGGAAGCAAATACCTCATAAGGATTTCCACTCCTACTGTATTCCATGCCTAGGCCCAGACCACGACGTCACTGGTTGTCGGTTTTGTGCTAGGTTTAACAAGCGCACTATTAAACGTCGGTTTGATTTTGCCCGACATTATTTTGGCAGAAAATTTAATTACACCATGCCGTCGGAACTTCCGACGACCGGAATTCATAAAAAGCGCAAGGACAAGGACAGGCATCCGAGGCCCAAGACTGACGACGAGGCCTCTTCTAGGCAGGTCGCCAGTTCTCCGGTTTTCAGCGAGGCGCCTACGCAGCCCCTGATGACTGCTTCAATAGAACCACAGACCGCCTCCGACTCCCACGTGGAGCTGGCTGGGCCTTCGGATGCTCTTGGTATTCAGATTACCGAACTTAATCCTACAGAGGGAACCGAAGTAGCTGAACAATCCACAGCTTCAGAGGGTGTTTTCAGACCTACCCAGTTAACCATTAAACCCTCTGTTAAGTCTAAGCCTCCCTTAAAAGCAAAGAAACAGACACAGCAATCTCCAGGGCAGGCTTCCATGCCTAAGAAACAAATGCTAAAAATGGCCGAAGACCTAACACATTCATATTTGTGTAGTTACTGAGATATGGTTTCTGTGCAGTGACAACACTCCCTTTGTACCAGGGTTTAGTACCCATCATGCCTAATCACCCTGATCAGAGGGTCCCAACCCCCCTCCAGATAAAAGGCCCAGACAAGATGCATATTATGAATCTTCAGACCAGGTGTCCATTTCCTCAGACTCATCCTCTGACCTAGGGTATTCCTTACCCCCTTAATGAGGATTCTGATGCTGAGGAATCTATTCCATTAGCCTCTCCGCCTGAGGACTACTCCTTTGGGGAGACCTTACATACCATGAGGGAGCATTTCCACTGGAAAGGCCAGGATTACTCAGAATCCAAGAAAAGGCTCAGAGACTTCCTTTTATTGCCCCAACACAGACCCCTTGCTATTCCGCCAGTGTTAGATATTGTGGATGATGTATACACTGAATCCAGCTTAAACCCTGACTCCTTACCACCAGCCCCAGTTAAATCAGATAGATATTATGGAGTCCCTGACTCCCACAAATTTCTATACAAAAGCCCTGTTGCTGACCCTGGAACTATTTCTCAGGGACCCAAAGGAATTAAGGCCTCATCAGCTAAAAACCCAGTTCCCTCTGTCAGGGAATCCAGATCGTTAGACATATGGGGCAAGAAAATTTATACATCTGCAACTTTAGCCATGAGAGCCTTGAATTGCCAGTTTCACATGCTAAAATATCAGCAATTTTTAATGTCTCAGTTGAAACAAAAGATGCTTCCAGACTCAGATCCTCCTAATTTGAAAGAAATGCAGGATTTATTGCATGCAGCTGAACAAGTGGGAAAACATACTTTGCAATGTGGTTTTGATTCCTTAGAGGCCTCCTGTAGAGCAACAGTTACAAGCTCTGTCATTAGAAGGCATGCTTGGTTAAAAGAACATACGCTACCAGATCATGTTAAGGCCAAATTACTGGATGCACCTTTGCAGCGGGATGTGTTGTTTGGAGTTAAGGCAGAGGAGGTATTAAAAAAGATGGAAGATAAGCCAAACAGTCAAAGATTTCTTACAGGTTCAACCTCCTCTAGCAGAAATTGGCCAACAAAAAATTGGTCCTTTCCAGTCACAGACAGACCTCAAAGGGGCAGATATAGACATCCAAGAGGTAGAGGCCAAACACAAGGCCCTTACAGACCTCGACAATGGGGGTACACCAGGCCAGAAAGAAGGGGAAGATAGACTTAAACCTTATAAAAACAGTCTCAATGACTTCCCACTACAGCTGCCAAACAACCCTCTCTTGGCAGCCCCCTTAGGAGGAAAACTGGCTCTTTTTTATCACAATTGGCATTGCATTACCAAAGACAAATGGGTTCTCAACATCATATCTCAAGGTTACAGGTTCCACTTCCACACTCTTCCAAGGTTAAAAGGAATGCCAAATCTGCCACCAAATCAATTGGCAGAGGCTCAAAAACAAATTACAGCACTCATGGACATGAGAGCTATTCAAAAGGTACTACCACAAGAGCAAGGACAAGGATTTTACTCAAGACTCTTTCTAGTTCCCAGAAAGGACAAAGCCTGGAGACCTATATTCTGGACCTTTCTTCTGTGAACACTTACCTGGATATTCCGAAATTCAAAATGTTGACACTACAGCAGCTTCTTCCCATGCTGAGCAAGAAAGCTTGACTCGTGACTTTGGACCTCAAAGAGGCATATCTGCATGTCCCTATCAGACAAAACTGCAGAAGATACCTCAGATTTCTAGCAGGTTCAATGCACTATCAATTCTCTGCACTGCCCTTTGGCTTATCTACTGCACCCAGGGTGTTCACAAAGTGCCTGGCACCAGTAATTGCATTTTGCAGGCAAAAAGGAATTCAAATTTACCCATACCTGGACGACTGCCTAATCCAAGCAGAGAGCAAGGACATTCTTCTAAAACATCTGGCGTACGTAAAAAAGTTATTAAGTTGCCTGTGCTACACAGTAAACGAAAAGAAATCAAAACTAATGTCCTCACAACAGATAATATTCCTGGGTGCCAGCTTAAACACAACGGCCCAGATGGCTTATCTCATGCCAGACAAGCAAGGACAACTGACTCAGTATTTTCATTTAATGGCAACAAAGACCCAACTCCCTGCAAGAAAAATTCTGCAGGCCTTGGGCTACATAGCATCTTGCATACTACTAATTCCATATGCCAGACTGCATATGAGGAAACTACAGTGGCACCTAAAGAGTGTATGGTCTCAACACTGTCAAAATTTGGAAACAGTTATACCACTAATTCCTTGCCTACAACAGGAGTTTCAATGGTGGGCTCAAGCTTGTCACCTCAACAAGGGACAGCCTTTTACTCAACCCACAGCCAGGCAGACATTGACAACAGATGCATCGGATTACGCCTGGGGAGCACACATGGCAGGAAAATGTACTCAGGGCGAGTGGCCCGCAGAACAAAGACATCTCCATAGCAATCAAAAAGAGATGCTAGCTGTACATAATGCAATTATATCTTTCAAGGACCTGCTGCATCCAGGACAACAACTACTAAAGACAGACAACACCACAGTTATGTGGTACATAAACAAGCAAGGGGGGCACACACTCCTACCCCCTCTGCAGACAAGCTATGAACTTGTGGAACACAGCTTTTAACTACCAAGTTCATCTGCAGGCACAATTCCTGCCAGGAGAGAAAAACACACTGGCAGACGACCTAAGCAGAAACATCATGGATCCTCACAAATGGCAATTGAGTCCACAAATATTCAGAATGATAGCACAAAAATGGCGGAAACCAGACATAGATCTGTTTGCATCCCCAATGAACTGCCAACTACAGAAATGTTGCACAAGGAGCTACCATCCACAAGCATGGAAAGTGGATGCCCTCTCATTCAGCTGGAAAAAACAACAAGTATACACTTTCCCTCCTTTACCTCTCCTTCCAAAGGTACTCATAAAAGCCAGGCAGGAAGAGCCAAAGATGATCCTGATTGCACCAGACTGGCCACGCCAGCACTGGTACCCAATCTTAAAGAACTTAGCACAAGAACCACCCTGGATTTTGCCTCAAATCCCACAGCTGTTGACACAACATAACAATCAGATACTTCACAGCCAGCTAAAGACCTTAAATCTAGCTGCATGGAAAATTCCTTAACCAAGCAAGCATTGCCTCTCTCCAAAGCTGTTATGGATGTCATTCGGGAGGCCAGAAGGCCTAGCACCAGGAAAGCCTACTCGGATAAATGGAAGAGATTCTGTGCCTGGAACCAAGCACACAGCCTTGACCCTCTTGTCCCAAACATTCCTCAGATACTTCAATACTTAACTGAGATGCTGGACAAGGGCCTCTCCTTCTCATCCATCAAGATTCATGCCTCAGCCATTTCTGCTCATTACAACACGGATCCTACAACACGGATCCACCAATTTTTTCAAATTCTTTGCTCAAACAGTACCTCAGAGGGGCTAAAAATATAAGACCGCCCCGCAGAAGACCTACACCAACTTGGGACCTCAACTTTGTTTTGGAAAAATTAACTTTACCTCCTTTTGAGCCAGCTAACACAGCAGAATTAAAATACATCTCTTGGAAGACTGCTCTGCTACTGGCAATAACATCAGCAAGAAGAGTTTCGGAATTACAGGCACTAATGGCAGTGGAACCTTTCCTCATCTTCCACCAGGACAGGGTGTCCTTAAGAACTAACCCACATTTATGCCAAAGGTGGTATCTAGTGTGGCTCTAAACCAAACTATTCACTTGCCAACTTTTTATCCAAAACCACAGAACAAAGGGGAGAAACTATTACATTCCTTGGACATTCACAGACAGTTACACTTCTACTTGGACAAAACCAAAGCTTTCAGAAAATCTGAGCAATTATTGGTAGCATACACTGCAGGAGCACAGGGAAAAGCCATTTCAAAGCAGACTATTTCCAAATGGATAGCTCACTGTATACGTTTTTGCTACACCCACCATGGAAAACCTGTACCTAGCAACATTAGATCTCACTCCACCAGGGCAGCAGCCACTTCAACTGCCTACCTCAGAGGAGTGCCTACCAAGGATATTTTAGAAGCATCAACATGGAGTTCTGTACATACCTTCACCAAACATTACCATTTGCCTTTATATTCCAAATCCAGAGCTGGCTTTGCCACTGCTGTGCTGCAGGGCCTTATAGCCACCCCTAATGCCTTATAGATCCATCCTCCCTACCTCAGCTTTGGGATTCCACCCAAGTGTAATGACTGCAGCAGTGTCACACGATGAACATAGTACAGTTTTGTACCTACCATAAATGTAGATGTTCGAGTGTAGACACTGCTGCAGTCCAGGTTACCCTCCCTCCTTCCCCTTTTACTTTCTGGTACGTACCTAGATTTTCTACCATTATTTCCTAAAGGGAGTATTTGCTGGTAGTTAAAAATGGTTGTTTGCTTTTCTATTATATATTTTACTAGCAATTTGAAAGGTCTACCTATTTGGGGGCACCTGACATCTGGGGCAAGAAAAACTGAAGAAAATGGCGTTGGCTGCATCTTATATGCCCCTGGCGTACTGACGTCAGGGAAGAAGTGACAGCAACCGACGCTGGACCAAGACTTTGGAACTCAGGCTGACTGGGGAACCGCCTGACGGCAGGATAACCCAAGTGTAATGACTGCAGCAGTGTCTACACTCGAACATCTACATTTATGGTAGGTCCAAAACTGTACTTTCTCCTTAAAGATTTGCATCTAAAATCCCACTGTCTCCTTATTTCTTGTATTTCTCCCATTTCATCATTATCCCTTTCCACTTTGAATTATCTGTCCTGTAACTATTCCATTTTTTTGAAACCGCTCCTCTTGAGCAGTCTCGTACTCAGCCAGCCTTTTCATCATTTTGAGCCCTTACTTTTACAATTCTATCAGCTCGTCTGAATATCTGTTTAAGGCTTCTTCCATTTTTCCATCCTTTTGCTATTTGAGCTGATACACTCCTTCAGTGTTTCATTTATTTTAATTAGCTCTGAGCACAATTGACTTATTTTTTCTTCTAGATTACTGGAAGCCATGTATAGCACCAAAGCTGGCACTTGAACTGTTTTCTGCTGAACAGTTTCAGGATTCTTCCCATCAGTGTTTTCTCTTCACCTTTCTAGTCAATTTTCTTTCAGGCTGTCTTAAGTGTCTTCTTTGCTGGCATCCAGGCAATATGCTTACTAGCCAGTAAATGAGTTTATTAAAACCGGCTTAGTTACTGGCCCTTACCAGTCAGTTTCTTTTTTCACACTGGGAGAGTTGAAATTAAGCTGTTGATTAGTGTGCAGCCATGTTGGAAGTCCCTTATTCATGGTTTTTAATGACATGGAAGTGTTCTAGTCTGTTGTGGAGACCTTGAACAGAGTTAAGTAAACATCCTAGACTTTTAAGATTTTATGCCAAACAGTGTTGAAGTTATATTTTATTAGTGTTGTTCTTTCCCTCATTAAGACCTGTGTTCTGTTCTGCTGTTTATATTTAAACCTTTCCATGTTAGACATACTGTGTGCCCTGTTGAATCCAGTAAATTGAGGTACATGCAAAAAAATGTGACACTTTTTTAGATGAGCAATAAAAGAAATATAGTTGGATGACAGAGGGAGCTCGCTTACAGTACGATTTTTCACGGCAAATCAAAAAAGTCCTTACACAATATAACCTTTTGATCAGCAGTAAACAAAAACTAAACATTTCACTACATCACGAATGCAGGACTGTGATCCAGCAGATGTAGGAACATAAGCCCATTTTTCTGACCTTCTGACCACACCCTATTGACCAAATGGGGAAGCACGACTGTGCCCCTTCATAAGTTCCTGTTTCGGAAGTGAATGAGTTCCCCATCTATTCAGATTCTTCGATCTGCCACTGCTTAATTTAACCTTTCATCTCCATTACTCACTTCCTCTAGTCTGTTGCCCAATTCTGAGATATACAGAATGTTTGTTTATATGCAAATTTGTATGACATGCTAATATTTTTGCAGATGCAACATCCTCATGGTGGCATAACAACCTTTCTGTCATCTGATTGATACAATACCACAGATTCATACTGACATAAGCAACTTTCAAAGACTGTTACAGTCTGTAAACATACAAACCTACTAACATGCAAACATATTTTGTATGTATAAGAAACCCTTGTAACTGATGGAAGAAGGTATTGAGAAGGCTGTTAGTGAATTAAAGGACACTCTCTCTTCAAGAATCTTGCAGCATCTCCAGCACCATTGCACAGTTCCACAATCATCACAGAACACCATTTAGCAAACTTACTTATGTAAGTAAAGCAGTGTAACAACAAACAATGCAAAAAAATGTACACATATCAGCTTAATCAGATCATGATGCTGAGATATATAACAGATGTGGGTTCCTTTTCAGAAAGAAAGTATTTGTGCTGTTTCGATCAAAAATGTGTTGACAATTTGGCAGGACCTTACAGTATAGAAAATAGCAACCAGCAATCAGAGATTAACCATGTTTACCTACCCTGATGTAGGCAAGTAATCTAACATATTTTGAGCTTTGCTGTTGAAGCCATTTTCAGTAACATGGCAACTTCTTGACTAGCCACCTGCAGAGGTAAGCCAAAGCGACCATCTCTTTTACATTTTGTTACGTTACTTCATGTATACTTCAGAAATTGTTACACTACTGAATGAAGGTGTACAATAAATTAGAATTTTGGCACAGTGATTGCTCTATGCTGTAAGAAGTGAATATTGGCTTCATGTGGTTAATATAACGCTGTTAACCTTTTGTGCATTTTCTTCATTATCGATTCAGCCTCACATGTTTTGTTTTTCAGGCCAGTTCTGCAATTCTGCACAGCAACTTCTTAAAACACTTGAGTGTCAATTACCAGAAATGGCTAGCATTTATCTGCTGTGTAATGTGCAAAACAGTGCGTTTAAAGCTTCCAGAGTGCCAATCACAATCAAGAATAATCATGCAGTACGCGTTAGACTCCTGTAGAGTATGCAGCAATCTGACCTGTTTTTTCTCCTCTATAGTTGTGCAGTATGCTGTTATTTTGACATACTATCATGTGGTTGCATATTAATAAATGAATTGTAAAATGTAGCTTTGGATTTTATTGATGTTAACTGCTGCCATGCTGTACATCTGCTTATAAAAACATTGCAATGGTACAGAAATGGTGACCAGCACAGTTTATTGAACAGTTACTTCAAGATATGATCGTGAGGACAGACAAGACAGAGACCAATATGATTAAGGAATAATGTAATATGGAAGGATGTGGACTGACTTGAAATGCACCCTTCAGTAGTGTGCATTTCTTAAAACCACTCAAGTATGTTCTAATCTGAGAATTCAAAGATGGGGTAAACGAAAGCACTAGAGTCTAGTAGCAATTGCTAGTACATCAGATCAGACCCTGCACAATGCAGATTTGACATTTGATCCTTTTTTGTGTAGGCCATATGACTGTTCTTGCTGTGTATTGTTGTGCTGCTGAAGGAAATTTATTATGTACTAATTTAACTGCCTTCACATTATTTCAAACTCTGGTTTGTATCCATACTCCTCAACTGCTTTGCTCAAGAATTCTGAACAAAGTCATAAATAATGTGGGGAATAAAGGACCTAAATCAAGGATATTTTTTTAAATATTATTCAAATTCATTTAAAAAATAATAGGACAACAGGTTTTGCATCAACAAGTATTTTCTGAGCAATAAGAAGTATGAAACTATAATGACTGACATTATTAACTGACTATTATCTTCAGCAATCTACCACTTAATGAAAACTTTTATAAAGAGACCAGGGCAAAAATATGAGGCAAATTCAGGAACATTTGATAGGCATGTTTTCTTCTTTAGGTATGTTCATAGCCATAAATTTACTTATATATATATATATATATATATATATATATATATATATAGATAATAGATAGATATAAATGTCAGTATTTGTATCTGTTTATCTGCCTGTCTGTATGTTCATCTTTCTTTTTAATCTGCCTGGGCAGCCATCATTTCTAAATTACTTTTGGTGAAGGTCAGAGACATGGCAAGCTGAGCAGATTTCTCTTTCCCCAGCAACATTCTTCCAATTCATCCCATGGGAACACTAGGCTTTCCCAGAGAAGCTGAGAAATAGAATGCTTCCAACATACCATGGGTCAGTCCTGGAACCTTCATCTAGTAGCCTGTACCTAGTACAGCTCCTGGGTTGGGTACACAGGGTATTCCAAAGCAGCTGCCCAAACAACCTTAATTGACTCCTTTCAGACTGGCAGAGCAGTGACTCTATTCCAAGATCTTTCTGAACTGCTGAGCTCCTCCCTCAGTCATGAACAGTGAGCCATTGGTGAGGATCAGTACATAAATTGACCGGTAATTTAACAGCTTCATCCTTCTTCCTATTTCTCAATTTTTGTTTCACCACATGGTCTGGTAAAATTCCCACAGGACTGCTACTGCAATCATACACTCATCAGTATCTTGTTCTTTGCCTTCACATTTCTCCATATCAGTTTCTGTCCACCCCATCCTGTAAGCAACAATCCAACCTTTTCTAGGATAGAGCCATAACTTCTAATTTGGAGCTGCTGATTTTCATTCTATACACTTTGTACTGCGGTAGCGTTGTCGCCTCACAGTTAGACATTGCCCGTTCGATTCTCAGTTAGAGCGTCTTCTGTGTGGCGACATGCGTGAATGGGTGTTCCTTCGTTGAAGGTTGTACGTTAGGCCCAGTAAGCCAGCATGTAAAAATCTACTGCCAATCATTAGCGGACCGGAGTTCCGCTGTGGTGACCCCTAACCGGGAAAAGCCGAAAGACACAACAACAACAACACTTTGTACTCAGCAGTGAAGTACTCCATAACACTGTAGAAATGTTACTTATTTGAGGCTAAGAAGACATTGTTATTTGCAAATAAAAAAGATGCATCTCTTGTAACCCCAAATGACAATGCAGACCCTCCATGAAGTCTTCTGCTGATCATGAATATAATCAGATTAACGCTGAGGAGGTGGACAGAACACTTTCTCCTAAAATACAAGGACCAAATGATAAGTTGCAGCAGCTTTTGGACCCCATACTTGTTGTAGCATCTCCCACAAGTCATGAGGGTGGTTCTAGCAAACTTTCATGACCTCTTCAACATTTCAAGGACAAAGAAATGACCCAGTGTTCCACAGTCAGATGGGATCCTGCAGTTTGTTTGTGTCTTTCGGCTTTTCCCGGTTAGGGGTCGCCACAGCGGTACTCCTGTCCGCTAATGATTGGCAGTAGATTTTTACGTACTGGCTTGCCAGGCCTAACGCACAACCTTCAACGAAGGAACGCCCATTCACGCATGTCGTTACATAGAAGTCGCTCTAACTGAGAATCGAACGGGCAATGTCTAACTGTGAGGCGACAACACTACCGCAGCACCACCACCGCAGTAGTGCTCTTGCTAAATCAGAGAATTAACTGCTGGTTGTGGTCTCCTTTCCAGCATCCTGGAATAACCTTTCCTTGGAAAGTGGAGGAACATTCTTTCTCTATCGCTGGAACACATTATTTTGTCCCATTCTTCCAAAAACTGGGAACTGGTGTCCCAGTCTGCCAGTCTAGTGGTATTGCCCCTGTTTTCCATGAGGCATTGAAAAGGGAAGTCTTAGAGTTTCTTCATAATGAGTACCAGTCACCTTTCAGCTACAGCTTACTTCTGCTGCCTCAGCTGTTGAAGTCTTCAACAGGCTACATTCTAACTCCACATATCCAGGCTGCCCAGGTATATGAAAGATGCTCTTCTGGAACTGAGAACTAAAGTCCTCTCACACAAGCAGTTTGACTAGTTGTGACCAGATTGGATTTATGTCGACTCGCTGAAGGCCGTTTCAGTGAACATAAAAACGTAAAATGTTTGCTGATACTGCCTTCAGTGAACATCCCAAGGAAAGTTTTGTTTTTTTTTTTTTTGCAGGGAGGTGCACCCCTAGATATATACAACTCTAAACTAGTTCTGGGTTTACACAACAATAGAAAGAAAAGGCAAACTCCTCTGTGACTAAATGTAGTTTCAGCTGACTTACTTCAATCATTTTACATTTGCCAAAACTACCTTCAGTGACTTGACATCCTCCACCAGAACATGTACTGTATGCTTAGGTTTCCTAGGCTTGTCCAGTCACTAACACAGCTTTTTAGCCAAACCCTTCCCCAAGTTACACTTCACTAACAACCTGGCAGCTCTCTTGACCATATTACTGAGAACATCTGCTTCAAGTGTGATGGCCTGACTACAACCACTCCCTACATCAACCATTGGCGTAAGCTGCTCTGGTATCAAATATACTAATGAACATCGTTATGTTCTAACATGGTGTCTGTTATGGACAATCTGCTGTGATTAGTATAAAAGTCAAAAATTCATCACATGGTTTCAGATCAGCAAGCCAATTCTCCCAGACATATCTCTCCATGTAAGCCTTGAAGTCTCCCACTATAACTAAGAATCAGTAGGTGGTTCTCTGTTCAATACTGCAACCATTGTTTCTATGACTGTCTAATGTTCCAAACAGCTGCTAGTTTTAAATGCCGAAGAACCAGAGGCATTTTCTTTCTGCATATTGTAGTTTCACTGAAATGATCCTCTCATCTGCTTGTACAAATTCCAGCTGTACAGCATACCTCTGTGGAACACCGAGTATCTCCATACCTATTCAGATCATCTGTCATGAGCCATATCCAGGTAAGGAGAGAGAGAGAGAGACAGAGACCGAACCCTGTTCAAGATGTCTGGTTCTAGAAACAATGCTATGATTAGTACAGAAGTCTAAAAGCAATTCACCATGCGGTTTCAGATCAGGCAGGCCATTCCTCCACGTTATACCCCCACACACACACACACACATACATCATTTCCAAGCAGCAGTGTTTCAAACCAGATAACACAAAATTAAACATGCCAGCTTTTCTCTCAGAAAAGGCAAAAAAGCATTATATTCAAATTCAATTACATTGCCAAACTGGTAAAACCATATTGTAACGATAGTCCCTAAGATCAAAAAGGTCAAGAAGATGAACAGCATTTCATTCATGCACATGTCTTAAATTATTAAGCTGCCCAACACATTTCTCAAATGTCATTTTTTTAGTTTTAACAAAGAAAAGTAAATCGAATGAAACAAGATTACAGAAATGATTCTGCATGAAATGTCTGTCTCATATTGTGTTTATAGAATAGATGGCCAAAACATAAAAAAATGAAAGCATTATTAAAGACCCAGGGACAGTGACAGACAGCAGTTTAACCCTTGGCCAATATTGTTATCTTGAAAGTCAGCTGATGGTAAACTTGGCATTGAAGCCTAAGAGTCTATGTTCCACATGATTGTAGAGGTGGTGACTTAATTATACAGAGATCACAGAATTGCAATGTCAGCCTAGGTTAAATGTTAAAGTCCTCCTGGTCTTGATAAGTGGTTAAATATAAAGTACTTGTTGCAAGCAAGTCCACTACACTGAGGTACCAAGTCCTAGCTTGTCTTATTTTTCTTGGTTGCTCTCTTACGAGTCATATTAAATTTCTAGAGTGACCACTGCAGACAACCACTGCTATCCACTGAGTTTTCAGAACAAAAGAGGAAATGGAAGTTGGCTGCCAAGCCTTTCTTCCTTGTCACACATGTACACACTTTATACCTCTCAAATGCCCAGATTATCAGAGAATGTCAAGATTTTTGCCTCATATTTTTGATTTGTTCCTCATTACATTTTTTTTCTGGCAAATCATTCTGAATTGAAGTAAAAAAATAATGATAGACATTCGAGTTTCAGACTTCATACCATCCAGAAGATTCCTGCTAATACAAAACCTGTTATTCTATCAAATTTCTAAGTTTGTAAGACCAGTATTTAAAAAAGTCCCTATTTTTCAGGCTTTGTTCCCCCCATTATTTATGCCTTTGTCCAGATTTTTTGCTGTAAGAGGTTGAGAGGTACGACGCACTTTACACCTAGAGGCAGTTTATGGTATGTCTTTGGAATGTGGGAAGATACCTTTTCACCTAGAGAAAACCTATATGCACACAAGGAAGACATGTAGTCTGTGCACTGAACTGAAGGTTCCCCAGCTGAGAAATGAATCAGAGAACCTCGCACTCTGAGGCTACCTAGTTTAATTTTACCTTAGTCCATTTTACTGTACTTGTTTCAAGCCTTGACATTTATTTGTGGGCATTACTTATTCACTTTTTCTCTTAATTTTAAAAAATACACTTTTACAAAACATACATATTAAATAACTTTGCTATATTCAGCAGTACTAGGGCAGAAAGGTGTTGATTGTTGTAAATTGAGAATGTTTTTATCACATGATTATGTTTTCTTGTGATTTTTTATCAATCTGATTAATTTTAACTTATTGCAAGTATTTGTACTTTAGAAATTTATGATGAAATGTTTTATTGATCAAAGATAAATATGTGCAGCTATTTATTAAAGTCTATTTCCTCCTATTAGGTATGTGTGTGTGTTTTTTTTTTTACTCTAGTTAATTCAGTCCCACTACATATTTCTGAGTCATTTGTTTAAGTCTTATGTTTATTTTGAAGTGTAGACAATCGGGCAGGTTAGGTTCCAACAAGCACAAAATCCAAAACACCATAGTATAAAACAAAGGTTTTAATGTAGAAAAACGTATAAAATACGTAAACACTTTCATTTAAAACAGTGTAAACTTCATTAGGCAAAGGTGTAGGACACAGCAAATATTTAAATAATACTAAAATCCATCTGATTGGGCATATGAAAACAATTAGCAGTAACCTGACATGAAAAATTAATCCTTTAGTCTTAAAATTCATACTGCTGCAATATATGTTAAAAGTACAATATTTAAAAACATTATATTTGAATCAGAAAGCCTAATTGAATAGAATATTGTTTTGACACACTAAAATTCTAGTGTTTCCACTTTGAATATTGGTGTTTGTGAATGTGTTATTAACAAATTAATCCAAAAAACAGCCAAAAAGCGTATGTTTTATATACTTTGCTTCATGCAGTTTTCTTTCTTTTTAGGGCCTTAAGCTTTAAGACAGGAGAGATTGAAGTCCTGTCATTAATGTCAGGCCATTTATCTGCATGTAGCAAAATCTGCCACCTAAGTTCCTTTAGTTCTTATTGTATTCCCCAAGGTTTTTTATCACTGATGTCAACATGGTCTATGGCCATGAACTTAAAATTATGATCTGTGTTCTCATGAATATGGCTAGCTAGAGCATTATTTAAGTTGATCTTTCTAATAGCATAGTCATGCTCATAAATCCTATTGGCAAACTTTCTCTCCGTTTTTCCTATATAAAAAACAGGACAATGATCACATGTAGCCATATAGACCACTGCCTTCAAAGAACAATTGTAGCTCTCCTTGATGTTATATTCAATATTGTTTATAGTAAACGTAGCTCCAGGTTTAAGCTTGTGACACCAATTACATGAACCACACTTGTGGGTACCTGGACGGCCTGTCATGTTCTGAACTTGCTTATTTTTAAGGAGATCTTTTAAGTTCTTCCCTTTCCTGTATGTAATGATAGGTTTAACACCTAGATGAGATCTAATACCCGTGTCTTTCATTAAAATATCCCAATTCTTGTTAAAAATCTATCTTAAACTAGGAGAATCAGAACTATATGTGATGATCAAGGATTTAAGGAAAGGAATTTCTTGCTCAACTGGTATTCTACTATCTCTACCTACCAGGTTGCTATCTGGAGTGTGGGCACCTACAATGGGTTTAAAATGACCCGTTCTTCTTTTTTCAATAACCTCATTTATAAGTTCATTAAGTAAATCTACTGGGTATGCTCTCATGAGAAACATGGATTTCAAACTTGCACACTCTAATTTAAAATCCTCCTCCCATGAGATCATGCGGGCAGCTCGAAAAAGCTGCCCTTTAACCACTGACCTCTTCTGATGTTTTGGGTGGCAACTAGTGTAGTGCAGAAAAGAATCTGAGTATGTTTGTTTTCTGTATATCCTGGTAGCATACCTTTCATTGGGCTTGTCTTTGAATAAGTGGACAACCAATTAGTCCATATGATCTAAATTAGTTAATTATGTTTATCTTGCATTTTAATGAAAGAATGTAGACATTTTCTTAATTCCTTGTAAAGGAAATCTGAGTAACTTCATTCCCATGCTTCACCTTACTCATACTTGCTAACCTTAAGCTTGATATTGCCCCTGCCTTAACCCTAACTCTACCCTAACCTTAACCCTACACACTAACTTATGGAAATGCCTTTCCCCTAACAGTGCCGCTACTGAAGACATTCAGATATACACACACACACACACACACACACACACGCACACACACACACACACACACACACACACACACACACACACACACACACACATAAGTGTACCATCAAATGCACACAAAATGTATCTGCTAACCTAGCAGTTATTTTAACCCTAACCTGCAAACTCTCCATACACGGTTAAAAACATTCATTACAAGAGGGTCTAACAAATTGCCATTCAACAAAGTCACTCACACACTTCAAAACATTCATATGTGCATACACTTACAAACACACACACATACACACACCATAAAACACACACACACGTGCACACTCACACACACGTGCACACTCACACTCACACACACAGACCACAAAATCTTCCCCTTTTGTTAAGCCTTTTCCCTAACTCTGACACACACACTTGCACACACACACTTCCCACCCAGTCCCACTTACCTGACTTAAAAATATTTAAACTTCCTCTGTTTGAACAAAACGACACCTTTACATGATTTGCTGAATTTACCCAACTGAATATGCAATCGAGCAACTTGCCATTCGATACACTGTCTGTCACCCATTTATGTATGCATGTGTGTGTAAATATAAAAGCACACACGAGCCCTAAAGTGGGATCCTTAATCCCACTGTATATTTCATGTATCATACAAACCAGAACCCACATACTCCATGTTTATCTGTGTTTTAATTTTGAATTCCTGTTTTAAATTCATTTTCATGGGATGGGATTACTTCATAAATTGTCTGTTGACTCATTCTCTAGCAGATATGCAGTCAAGCAGTTTGAAAATATGAGGCTGCAGGTTTTGTGAATAACCACACAAATTATAAGTTTGCCATGCACATTAGAAGAAATGCCAAGTTTAGCAACACTGTAAGAATGTGAACCATTTCATTAGATTAGGGTTAAAATGCTTTGGTTGCTATGACTCTCTGTTCAAGTGTCATCTGTGTTAAGTTATGACATCATCTTAGATTTTTAACCAAATTGTATTACTGTAGATGTTCATATCATTTGAAGGGTTGCAGTATTCTTAGCACTCATTGTAGCTACAAAAACGTAACTGTTGTAGACACTGTCAGGTTAAACTGGTTTGGTACCATTAATTAAATTTATGTAGTGAGAATTGGTTCATATGGTCTTGTTTAGCTGCTTGCTTACCCTTTATAGCCCCCCCCAATCACTGATTCTACTCCTATGGACCTGATAATGAACACTAGTTTGTATTGTTTTAGATGTATCCATTACTGACTAATGACATGTTTTCATGTAGAAGGTAAATAAATCCTAATTTTATATTAAAGGCATTAATTTTCATGATTTCTGAGGATAAACAGAATCCTGTTTTTGCCCTCCTTTGAAGAAACTCAGTAGTTTCTAGTTCTCGGATGAATAAAAGTCTGGAAAGCATTTGACAGTCTCACTACTATCCTATGTCATTTTCAGAATGCGCATTATCGAAGCCGACAGTCTTTGGTGATACTTTACAGTCATGGAATCAAAGTTAAATTAGGTTAAGTACTATGGTGGTGCTGCGGCAGCGTTGTCGCCTCATAATAAGACATCCTGTTTGATTCTCAGCTAGAGCGTCTTCTGTGTGGAGACATGCGTGAATGGGCGTACCTTCGTTGAAGGATGTGCATCAGGGCCAGGAACTTGGCACGTAAAATTCTACTGCCAATCATTAGCGGACCGGAGTTCCGCTGTGGCGACCCCTAACCGGGAAAAGCTGAAAGACGCAACAACTCTCATATAGCTTGGTGAAACAGTATATCATACAGCAAATCTACAAAATACAAGGCAAACAAACATACTATTTTCTCAGGGAGGGAAGCAAGCAAACTGACTCTTCAAATCTCCCATGCAAATAATATTCAGTTCTGAGGCTGCAGTTTCATGGAGAAAAGTTATTTCTCAAATCTTGTTCGAGAGAAATACATAGGTAATGACTTACATTTGCATTACTGAGTTCCAGTTCATGGAATATGACTGCTGTATTGGTGACCTTGATTCCCACCTTTTGTTTTAAATTTCATCCTAAATTTCTGGAAGGATTTGCAGTTTTTTGCTCCTGTTTTGGCAAATTTTCCATTTTCTTACTATTCCAAAATGTGCAGAAATTGTACCTATCTAAAAATGTACAAACATTCAAAAAGGCTGATAACCCTACATCTGCCTTTTTTTAATGGCCATTCTATGCAAATGTTGAAAGAGTGATTTGAGGACAGGTGTCTAATATTTGTCTTCTGATTAGGAACAGTATGATTTTTCACCTTGGTATAGCACCATAATTTTTGATTTCTGATATCTTAAAACATTGTTATTAACTAATCACTGGTGTAACATTTATTGATTTAGTCAAGTCATTCTGTGTGTTGAATCATCCCCTACTTGATAAACACAAGGATCTGTATTTCATAGATGGGTATCTGACCTGCTTCTATAGCTGTCTGACTGACGGTTTCACCAGAATTAAAATCAGTTCTGTCCACTGTATGTTCCACAAACATCCATCTTTGGGTGTTTCTTTTTTTCTTATGCATTTGTTGACACTCATATTCACACACTCATTGGGGGCTGGAAGCTTAGAAAGCCATGGGTTCTTTTCCCACTCCAGGTGCTTTGATTAACTTTTCAGTCCTAAGTGTATAGTGCAGCATAAAGGAGGTGCTACACTCATGAGATTCTGTCCTTTGTGAGAGACATTAATATGTTGTCCCATCTGCCTGATCCAGTGAAGTTTAAATGGATTTAAAAGAGCCCATGGCATTTATTTTGTCCTAAGTTAAGTTATATAATTTGGCCAAAATATGGAGCCCAGGCTCCAGAGGAACTAGTCACAGTGATGTGATTGAGTGGTGTGTGATTATTTCTGGATCACCTTATTAAACCCAGCAATGAAAACAGACCACACTTGGTGGGAGTAACTTGGCCGTAATAATTAATACATTAATTACTTTTCAGAGTCAGAATGTTAGTATGCTGATTCTAAGCATTTGCTATCTCAGGGCATTAAACATATTATGTGTCCTGAATGTAACGCCTCTGCACTGGCCCAGTAATCAAGGAGTCTCAATCCTCACCACTGGCAATAGCATACACAATGGGAGGATGACAAGTACACACACACAGAAAAGTACAATTTTCCTTAAGAGTACACAGAGACCACAGTCAGTCTGGGGCTGGTTTCTCCCGATCCCCAATCAGACTCCCCAATGGGACAGCTATAGGGTTGAGATTTCAGCTGAATGGTCAAGCCAAAACCTCCAGCACCCACTCTGTCCAACCAGTGCTTCATGTCCCTGCCAAGTAGCTGACACACACACACACACCACACCCCTGGGAAAGGCTGTCACAGGTTTACTAGCTATGCCCCCTGCTGTCCAGACTATAAGGTAGTTATCACTGCCACCAACCACTCTTAGCAGCTACGCTAGGCCCTTAACAAAGGGTGTCCAATCCTACTGTGTAATGTTACTAATAATCCAAATGGTAGTTTTGACCAAGCGCCATGCTGTTAGGAGCAGCCTGTACAGTGTTACCAAATACATATGCAAGTACCCTAAGAGCTTAAATATGTCTCACAAATATCAGCCACACAGATAGGTTTAAATGTATTTAACAATAAATATTAAAAGAACAAGACAATACTGAGAAAACAAGCACAATTACTTCAGAATTCAAAATCACAGGAAACATTGTAAAACATCATTGCCGGACAGTCTCAAATAAATACAGAAAACATCAAAACTATTCTTTACTATATTCCTAACTATATCTAAAAGAAATTACTGTACAGTAGTTACTTACTATTAGCAAGGCAAGTGCAGATGATGATGAGTGGATTTTCTTGCTAGGTTCAAGAGAAAATACAAAATGCACAGTCTCTCTGAGAGAATTCTTAAATTAATATCAAATATTACTGCTGGGTTAGCTTGGATGACATCACTCTTTGTCACCCTACTTCAGTTCCCAGGCCAAACAGATACTAACAGAATTTAACATCTCTGTGTGAGAAATACATATCTCTCAGATCTTTGCTGTTGCTAGAAGACATTAAACAATAAAACACTTACAAAACAATGCAGAAGGCACCCTAGTTCTAGACATCCTGTCTCCTTTGCTGCATTGAAACTTTTATAACATATTCGTAAATCAGTCTAATTTCAACTTATTTTCTTGAAATTTTGCAAGTTAACTCTGTATGTTTCAGTTTCTACTATTAAAGCATACATTTGCAGAGGTAAATAGTTTATATACATTTCTGTTCTTTTCCAGTAGGGTGCACTGTGGGCACATCTTTGAAGCTCAGTACTGTACAAACCCAGTTCAACACATACTTCTGTACCAGTAGTTTAATATATACATAACATATAGTTGTCTTACATTTGTAAGACAAGCATATGAATCATGTTAATATTCACAAATGACATATGCTTATTTACAAAATTCCAGATAGTTTGTCTGGCAGTGTCTCTCAAATGACATATAATTATTTACAAAATTCCAGCTAGTGGGATGGCAGTCTTTACCCTATATCACCCCCCCCCAAAAAAAAAAACTCAAGTTAGTTTTTCAAGCGACCCTTGAGAATGTTGCTTGAGAGAGTTGACTATCTGGGGATACCTTACCCCATTCTCTGTCTTGAGATTCCAGCTGCCTTGGAATTGCTGACCCCAGTACGGTGCTGCACTGCCCCATCATATGCCTGCAACCTTAGGCTCCACCATAATAATTTGAGATTTGGCTGGCTGGCTCTCTGCAGCCATAGATCCCCCTCAGACTGATCCTCCCTTGTACTGCAAATACTTACCACAAGGGCCTCCCTGTCATGTTAAGTTTTCATCATATTAAATTGGTACAGTTTGTGCCCCTGCCTCCTGCAAGTTTGTTCTACCATGTAGTTAACGTCACTGACCTTCATTACCACCTTGTAGGGTCCCTCCCAAGCTGCCTGCAGCTTCTTGTGCCTGACAGGAATGAGAACCATTATGTGCTCCCCTACAGCATACTCTCTAGCTTAAGCATTCCTGTCATACCAGACCTTTTTCTACTGTTGGGCTTCTGCCAGGTTCTTCTGGGCCAAGCCCATGAGTTCCCTCAGCCTTGTTCTGAGGTTTAGGACATATGCCACAACAGACTCCTTCTGGGATTTACACTCACCCTCCCACTCATCTCAAAATAAAATCTAGATGTCCCCTCACGCTATGCCCATACAGCAACTCAAAGGGTGAAAAACCTGCGGATTCCTGTGGAACCTCTCTGTAAGCAAACAACAGATGGGGCAAATATTGGTCACAGTCCCTCTTAAACTGGTCTGCAAATGCCTGTAGCATCATCTTGAGTGTAGAGTTTAACCTCTCAACAAGACCATTAGTCTGGTAATGGTAGGGGGTGGCCTTTAGGTGCTTCACCCCACAGTACTTCCACAGATAAGTCAGCCGATCTGACATGAAATTGGCACCTCTGTCAGTCAGTATTTCATTTGGGAAACCTTCCCTGCTGAAAATCTCTAACAAAGCATTGGCCACCTTTTCTGCCTCAGTGGAGGACAATGCCACTGTCTTGGGGTATCTGGTAGCACAATCTACTACCACTAGAATATACTTCTTCCCTGTGGAGCTTGGGGTACTCAAAGGCCCCACAATACCCATACCCAGGCTGGTATGACCCTGAGTAGCATCCTGCCCTCACCAAGAATGATACCACGATATAAAGAAAAAATTCTCGATTTCAACAATTGCCTAAGTTTCTGGTGTCATTCAAAGGGGATCAAGTGTCTGTCCACCTGGGATGTCATGCTCAACAAGCCATGCTGCTTCGCTAGAGACGGCTTGCACCTGTCACCCTTAGGCTTTCGAATACTGGCCAAGGCTCTTGCCACCCCATAGTGTCTTTTTAGGCAAGGCTCAAAAGACAAACCCCATAAATAGCACAAGTAACAAAAAACTGAGGGTAATGCTACTCAATGCTGGAAGTCTAAACCTCAAAATGCACCCACTCGAGGCACTCCTCAGTATGGAGAAAATCAATATATTTGCAGTAACAGAAACCTGGTTTAAGGCTCCAGAGAGCACCCCAGCACTACCAGGCTACAACTCATACCAGACATTTCGGCCACAGAACTGAAACACAAAAGGCGGGGGTGTATCCATATTCATCAAAGATACCCACACCTCCAGGTTAGTGGCACAGCACAATGCTTCAGAGATCATCCATGTGCAACTAACAATGGGGAAAACTGCAATTCAAATTGTAGCTTGCTACAGATCACCCACTATGTCCCAGGACCCCCATTCCACGTTTCTGGAAACACTGGGAAACATAAAGGTCCTATCAAACACCCTAATATTGGGTGATTTCAATTATCCAAACATTAACTGGGAGAGCTACTCAAGTACTAACTCCCTTGCCCAACTTTTCCTAGAATTTATAAACTCAAACGCCCTGGTTCAGCTGGTCAACACTCCCACCAGAGGTGACAACATATTGGACCTGGTCATCACCAACATGGGCGACCGGTGCTCCACACCAGAGGTCAACCCCTCACTGGTTAGATCTGACCATAAACAAATCACTTTGGATATCCATATTCTGCCCCCATCCCCGGACAAGAAAACCGCCATGAAAAACTTTTCAAAAGCAAACTTCACGTTACTTAAGACCAAGGTGGAAAGTTTCAAAGCCCCCATGCTGAAGGATAACACTGTCCAAGCTGCAAAATCCTTTACTAATGCATTCTACGGGTAGCTACAAGAATGCATGGATCATGCCATCCCAAGCAAAACCAAGACTCACTCCTCCAAGAAAAGGAAACCAGTCTGGTGGACTCCTGCCATAAACAAGCTATACAATACAAGGAGGAAACTAGTACAGAAAAGAGTAAAATCCCAAGAAGAGAAGACATCCCTGATCAGTATCAGCAAGAAACTACAATCCCTCATAAAATCATCCGAGGCGAGCTTTGAATGAAATATTGCCAAGGACTCCAAAGATAACCACAAGGCATTCTTTAGCTATGTCAAGAGTCTAAGTGGAAATGCTCAGATCTGCTCGGAGTTAGTGCAGAATGACACAAAATACACTGAACCGACCAATATCGCCAACATCCTGGCAGACAGGTTCAGTGCAAACTTCACCCCCCCTCACCCCAAAAGGTCCCATAACCATACCAGAAGAATGTAGAGTCCCTGAAATCACAGACACTCAGGTTAAAACAGCCCTCTCCAAAGCCAAAAACACAGCATCAATGGGCCAGATGGTGTCCCAGGCTGTGTCCTACACAAGCTCAAAGACAAACTAACCCCTCACCTAAACACACTGTTCAAACTCAGCCTCTCCACAGGCTACATACCCATAGAGTGGCACACAGCAATGGTTATTCTGCTCCACAAAGGTGGAGCTACAACAGAACTATCACCCTGTAAGCCTGACTAGTTTGGTCTGCAAGGCTATGGAGCGCATCATCATGGAACTCATTAACAGAGCCATTGGGAACCTCCAAACACTGAACCATACCCAGTTTGGCTTTGTTAATGGCAGATCATGCCTCCTAAACCTGGTGGATGTCTTTTAGACAGTTACCAAGGCTATAGATGATGGAAAGGTGGTACACACAGCCTATCTAGACCTTGCTAAGGCCTTCAACACCATTCCCCATTCTGGTATTATAGACAAGCTCACCAGCCTGAACATAAACCCCTACGTCACAAAATGGGTTGCTAACTGGCTCACAGACAGAACCCACATGGTGAAAGTTGTGGGAGCTAGGTCCGACTCTAAACTGGTTACAAGTGGCATTCCCCAGGGCTCAGTCCTAGGACCCCTCCTGTTCGGCATACACTTCTCAGAGGTACAGGCAAGCACAGAGGGACAATGGCTAACCAAGTTCGCAGACTACTGCAAACTAGGGGCTATAATTGACCATCCAACTGACACAGACATCCTCCAAAAGGGTCTCACTGAGACAGATACCTGGTGTCAAAATCATGGCCTCAAGCTAAATGCCAAAAAGTGCATAGTCATTCCCTTTGGAAGAAACAAAGCACCCACAAACTAAATACGGAAGACGTAATAAGGGATCTGGGGACCCAAGAAGATAGTAATCTCACCTTTGATAATCACATTGCCAAGGTGATTAGAAAATCCTTCTACGTGGCCCACCTAATCACAAAAGGGTTCGCATCCAGATCAAAAGAGGTCATTGTGCCCCTCTACTCATCACACATCAGACCTATCATAGAGTACAACACCCCATTTGGGATGTACCTTACAAGACACCTGCAACAGCTGGAAAGACCACAGACGTACCTCACCAAGAGGATCACTGGCATCAAACAGATGCCCTATGCAGCTCGACTGTAGAAACTCCAGTTGTACTCGGTTGCATACCGCCTACTCACAGGTGATCTCTGCCTGACATACAAGGCCATGTCCAACCTAAAATTGATGGACATGCTTCACCTAAAGAAAACCTTATCCCCTCGAGCCACATGCTCTAGGGATCTAAACCTCACCACAACAATAAATAGGACATGCTGGAGGGATAAATTCCTGTCCCAGAGACTTCTCATACTTTGGAACAAGATCCCAATCTACATTAGGCAGAGCTCCTCACTAACACTCTTCAAAAGAAACCTTGACGAGTGGATGGGAAACAGAAAGTTTACCTTGGGGATCACTGCAGTGGCTCTGCTGGACAGATGCACAGGGAACTAATCTAAGGGGGCGGCGAAAACCAACACATTCTGGCTAGGCTTATAAATGCCTTCGGACAGATAGCCTAGTACCAACCTATGAACCTATGAGCTACCCTTTGAAATGGCTCCTCAATCACAGGCAAAGGCATCAGAGTACCTTTCACCTTGTATCTTGCCTTGCCTACCTTTTGGCACTGCTCAGAGGTCCTACAGCACCCTATTACATCTCTAGAAATCCCAGGCCAATAAAAGTTCTACATAATATATCTCTTTGTACGTTTTATGCCCATATGACCTGCAAAGGGAATATTATGGGCTATGGCTAAAAGTGCCAGATGACAGGGTCTGGTCACTACCAACTGCTGTATTCTCTCACCCTCTAGCCCTCCCTCAGGGATTCACTCTCTATACAGTAACTCTTTGTCCCAGTATACAGATTTCCCCTTCCCTTGAGAATCAGGTGCCTCACTAGCTACCTCCCTCAGGCCTTGTAATGTAGGGTCTGAGAGCTGACATGTCTCAACTCTTTCTTTGTAGCCCTTCCCAGCTCCCCTTCCACAGGAAGTCTGGTATCCTCTGACAGTGGTACCTCGCTGTCAGCCTGGATACTACTACTCACCTCTGCCCTTGCAGTCACTCTTTCCAAGGCAACATCAGTACCCACAAGCAGCTGTGGCTCACCTTCAGTCTCACTGCTACAGGGTATCTCCCTCCCTGAAGTAAACACTTCACCAGTCCTAGCTGCAAGTGTGCAGTCTGTCTGGGTGTCCCACAGGCTACCAGACCCACATGCTTGTCTCCAA
This sequence comes from Protopterus annectens, assembly GCF_019279795.1. Classification (NCBI taxonomy): domain Eukaryota; kingdom Metazoa; phylum Chordata; order Ceratodontiformes; family Protopteridae; genus Protopterus; species Protopterus annectens. Next base: position 1,222,726,649 of record NC_056745.1, read on the forward strand.
GCCTGACTGCATGTAACTGCATGCACACATGGTACTGCATTATCAAAATCATTCTCTATCAGGACATCTGCAGGGATATCCTCAAATGCACCTACTTACTGGCTTCCTTTTACACTCTCCCAGTTAAGATGAACCCTAGCCAAAGGTATCTGGAATGGGGTCCCTCCTAAAGCTCTGACTGGTGTAGACTGCCTAAGCAAATAGTGCTCCTCTTTAACTATTGCAGGCTTCACAATGGTTAGGTCAGATGCTGTGTCTCTCTTAGCAGTGGCCTCTTTCCCATCGACTAAGATAGGATATAACCTCTTGTGGTAGTTTGGTACCCTTGTTATCCCAAGACAACTCACTGCTGGCATTTTGTCATTCCCACTTACTGGCTCTCCCACCTTTTGTTCGTGGGCATCTATATGATACATGGCCCCACAGGTTGCATTTAAAACATTTAACCCTTGGTCCTGGATGTGTACCTGGATTAGTGGCTTCCCTTGCTACTAGCAGACTCTGTTGGGGCAGTCTGGGCTCCCCACCATGGGTTCTCTTACACCCATGAGCAGCACTGGGTGTCCCTTTCCTGTTCAGTGATGCCCTGCTTGCTAGGTATAGATTTCCCTTCTTCCCCAACTCATCTGAAGTATTGCATTGTCTATCATCTAACCAGATACTCATATCCTCAGGCAACATGCTAAGGGCTTATTCCTTCACCAAAACGTCTGCCAGCCCTTCAGAAGTAGTGACCTGACAGCCAGTCACCCACCTATGAAAATAAGTGCTTAGTTCAGCAACATATTCACACACACTTTCATTTGCCTTGTGTCCATGCTCATGACACTTTTTTCTATAAGCTTCAGGTGTTAACTTAAAGCATTCTAACAAACACATTTTGACTGTATTATAATTTAAGCAATCAATATCAGACAGTTTAGAAATAGCAGTTACAGCTTTACCATGGAGTAAGGGGATCAGGAACCGTACTCAGATCCCTTAGTCAACATTATACTGTTTAGATACCCTTTCAAACATATGACTGAAACTATCAAAGTTATCCCCCTCTGTAAATTGTGGAAGAAATTTACTGACCTTTTTTGCTTCTGGGGATCAGTTACTCCCTTCCCCATTACCTCCATGACTCTGGCAAAAAGTCAGCATCTCCTTTTCATGTTGCTTGTGCCTCTCCTTCTCCTCAGCCTCTAGACGTTGCAGTTTCTCATTTTCTTCAGCCTCTAGACATCTCAGTCTTTCTGCTGCTTCCATTTCCAAATGCTTGGCCTCCAGCTCAAGTCTATTTAACTCCAGATGTATTTTTAAGTCCTCTGTGGAAAGTTTGAACTGTTCCATTTGCTGAGAGTTGTACATCTCCAAGGCCAGCCTGGTTGTCCTCCTGATCGCTGGTCTGTGATGCAGCTATGCCCAAAGCTACAATCATTTCTGCCTTAGTCAAGTTGGCATGCACCAGTCCTTTAGCCTGGCACATCTCAGCCAATTGTCTCCTTATCACCTTGCCATACTCCTCTGCTGACATGCTTGCCTGCTCTCCCTGTCTAACTAAGCTAACAAAAACAATAAAACAATTGTGATGTGATGTGAAACTCTGAATGTTCATTGCATGGCTGATTGAGAGTACAAGCACCTTCACATGTATGGGAAGTCTATTCCAGAGACAGGACAGCCTCTGGGAGACAAACCTGTCTTCCCAATAGGTTTTGTTAATGTTGCATATTAGATTTAGGCCTTTTGAGCGGGTAATGCTTGAGGAGATAGACTTATGGATATGGAGCATCTCTAGTAGGGCAGGGTCCAATATTGCCTCGTAGGCGAGACAGAGATCACCTCTGAGTAATCTGTATTGTACAATTATTGTTTTGTCTATGACCTTGATCATGACTGAAGATCTTTTGTCTGTGCCCACCTGCCAAGTTAACTAGTGAATAACTGGCTAGATAAGTATATGTATTGTTTAAATCACTGACAGTAATGTTGGAAATGTAAGAAAACCAACTGTTAAGAGTGCTTTTATTGCTATAAAATTGAACCAACCACATTAAAAGAAGCTGCTACTTATAGCTGACTGGGTATGGTCACTGCAATAAAGGCATTGGAAACTGAAATAATATTGCTTTTTTGACAAGGGTTTAATTTTGTGATTTGTTCTCAAGCTGATAAGATCATTTTGTATTTTGCCAAAGGCTTTGATTTTCTGACTTGTTCTCCATCTTGGAAGTAGACAGTTAAAGGACTGCAGGTGTTATCTCCTTGCTGGATAAGAATGATTTCCTTACAGCATTTTTCCATAAATTAATTAGTCGCACTGGTGTGTGAGGTTGTTATAGAACAATGAAGTTAGTAAAATGTAAATCAGGCAGATATGTAAGCTTGTTATGATGTGGTATAAATTCCTAGTAGTTTGAGTAAGGTTTGATATGTATGTGTCTGACTGAGTCTGTCTATAGTGGGAATGTATAAATTATCCCAGGGGCATAAAGTTGCATCTAGCCTGTTATAATATGAACTATTATACCACTCTGTAAATTAGGTAGTATCATGCAAATTGAGCCAGCTTCAGGTAATAAATTGGAAAGTGATAAGATGGCATAAAACCAAAGTACTGCAGCATGATAAAGTGAGGCCATCGCTTAATGCAGAAGAAATAAAGACTGAAGTAAGGGCACAAGAATGCATGGACAAACAGGTGTGTGTGTGTGTGTGTGTGTGTGTGTGTGTGTGTGTGTGTGTGTGTGTGTGCGTGCGCGTGTGTGCGCGTGTGTGTATGTGCTACTTTTACTGTAGGTACTAGACAAAATTCTAGCTACAAAGAAAATCTACACAGAGCGTTTGAAGACATATAACAGTGTACAACACAATCAGATGCATATGCAGTCCCCATATTAATGACAATTTATACACAGAAAATAAAAATCATGCAAAATAATTCCAAGAATGTGTCTTTTTTTATTGTATGTTTACAGTGATTTGAGATTAGCAGCCATGTACACAAGTGCAACATCTTAAGTAACATCACCAAGACACACATAAATCTTATTTTGACAAGGAACTGACCAGGTAATTGTTTAGCAAATGACCTAATAGCATAACACAGACTCCTTTTCCAATATTAGTAGGTTGAATTATCACACATAGAACCTACTGTCCTTCAAGAAGCTGGATTTCTATAAATATGTTGATAATTTCTACTTCATGCACACACACACACACACACACACACACACACACACACACACACACACACACACGCACGCACGCACGCACGCACACACACACACACACACACACACACACACACACCATCATCATCATCATCATCAACTTCCCTTTTTTCCATTTTTTTACATGGGATTGGGGTGTCTCCTTAACTGTTGCCATCTCTCTCTCTATTCAATGTCACTCTCCTGCCTACTTTGACACTTATTCTTGAATGTTGTAGGTCTTCTCTTAGACAATCCATCCACCACCTTGCTGGATGCCCTCATTTCCTCTTCCTTCTTCCTGTTTGCCCTAAGTCTTCTTCACCAGGTTGTCTTCTGCTTTTATGCACATGTGCCCGAACCACCATTATCTGTTCTCTTTTACCTTTTCTGCAATTGGAGTTAATTTGGCTTCTGCTCTTGTGTCCTCATTTCTTTGTCTGTCTCACAGTGTACATCCTACCACCCATCTCAGGCACTTCATCTCCATCATCTGTAGGTTCCTCAACTGCTCTGCCTTTACTGCCCAGGTTTCTGTACCTTACAGTAGTACTGGTTGCACCACTGTTTTGTACACCTTACTTTACAGCTTCTTTGGTAGTCTTCTCACATGCACTACTCCTGACACTCTGTGCCAGATGGTTGCATCCCCTCTGATTCTAGCTTTGATCTGCTCATTCAGACTTCCCTTCTCCTCAACCACCCCTCCCAGATCCTTAAACTGTTAACCTGCTCCACTATTTTCTCTTCTATCTCAATTCTCAGGTTCTTCTGAACTCCACTATTTTCTGCCATTACAACTGTCTTATCTATAGTCAGTTTCATCCCATGTATCTTCAGTTTTGCATTCCATTCCCCTATCCTTTGCTGAAGATCTTGCTCAAAGTCTGGCAGTAATGCCACATTGTATGCATACACCAATTTTATTGGTGTGTCCCCTTCAACCTGTTTGCTATTGTAGCCAATTACCAGAATGAACAGCAGTGGGCTCAGAGCTGAACCCTAGTGCACACCCATTCCCACTGGGATCCTCTTTGTGAGACCAAACACTGTTTGTACTCGAGTCATTGGGTCCTTGTACATAGTCTGCACTAATTCTAACTATGTTTCTGGGACCTCAAACCACCACAGGACTGCCCAAATCAACTTTCTTCGGACCTTGTTATTTGCTTTCTCTAAGTCTAAGAATGCCCAGTTGGACTCTTTCATCATCTCTAGCTTCTTCTCAACTATCTGTCACACTGCATAATTTGGGTCAGTTGTGCTGCATCCTGACCTGAATCTGAGCTGCTCACCTTCCATGTTACTTTCTGCTACTCTGCATATTCATTTCTGAATCACTGTCTCCAGAACTTTCATGCAATATGACAGGAGTTTGATAGTGCCAACAGTTGTGAATGTCTCCTTTGTTCTTGAACACTGGTACTACTATGTTTATTCTCCAGTCATCCAGGATATGCCTTTTTCTCCATGTTGCTATCAGTACCCTCAGGAGTCATTTCTCCCTGTCTCACCCAGCACCTTTATCATATCTGCTGTGACCTCATCTGAGCCTGCTGCTTTCCCTGACTTCATTTTCCTAACTTCTGTTCTTCTTCTATGGTGGGCTCCTCCTCTTCTCTCATCATAGGCTGTGTCTGGGGCAGTACAGGTTCTGTGGGATTTTCTTAATTCACAAGCTGTTGGAAATACTCCATTCACCTTGCTTTGATCTGTGGACTGGTGAGCAGGTTGTTGCTGGCATCCCTTATGAAGGGTCTGACTACCTTCTTTATCCTTCTACCTTTGCCTTGCAACCTTATATAATTTCTTTGTGCCACCTACTGATTAACTTTCCAGAAGTTGGTAGAGTGCCTCTGATGCCCTGTTATGTGGTATTGTAACTGTTCTTTTAGCCTCTTCGTTAGCCAACCACTGTCCCTTCCTAGCCAGGTCCATCTTTTCTATGTCCAACATTTTCCTGCACTCCTTTCTTTCTTTTGATGACTTCCAGGAATTCTGCATTCCACCACCAGCTTTCCTTATGCACCTTATTTCCATACCTGTCTTGGCTGCATTTCTGTTATGTAGTCCTCACACATGCTGTTTCGAGGTGCTGCCATTCATCTTCAGCTCCACCTATTTCCTCTTCTTTTGAGGTGCCTTTGCCCTGATTACTTCAATTACTTGAACTGTTGTGATTTCTCTCCAGTCGACTTCCAGGTCTTCAGCCTGGTCTCTGTTGACCTTAGAGCCTTCTCTGACCACGTCTTGCAGCTGATTGTGGCAACCAGTGATTTATGCTGTGGACCAGCTGGAGATAACTTTGTAATCATTAATTCTCAGTTTCCTTTCCTTACTAAGAGGAAGACTACACAAGTTGCATGTTGATCACTCTTTTATGTGATCTTGTGACTGTCTCTCTTTCTGAACCATGTATTGAATGCTTTCAAGCCATTTTCCTGACAGAAGGTCTAGAATGGGCTCTCCTTCTTTATTCCTGTTGCCTCACCCATCTGGACCCAGGCAGTTATCATATCCTGTTCTGTCTGTCCAAATATGTGCATTCAGGTCAGGCATTATTAAAACCATTTCATGTTGCCCTGCTTTAACTACTAGGTCCTAGAACTGCTGTCTGAATGCATTCTTTCCTCACTGTTACAACCCTGCCATGGGGTATAGGCTGTGATTATCAATACTGCTTTATTATTAGGCTGGAGACTGTTTGCCATGAGTCTGTTACTAATTCTGATGACATTCCTCACTGTCTTCTGGATCCCCTCCCTCAGCACAATTCCCACACCATTTCTAGCACATCCTCCTCCTGAGTAGTAGACTCTGGATCCCAAGCCATATGGCTTTGCTGTACTGCCCTTTCATCCCTTCCACCCTGTGTCCTGGATACATAGGATGTCCAGCTTCCTCCTTACCATCATGTCATTCACTTCCAAGCTGCATCCTGTCTGCGTACCCACACTGAGTATATCAGTTCTTAGTTCATGTTTAGCAGGCGGATTGGTTTACAACCAGCTTTCACTGAACAGAGCTATCCTTGGTAACCCAAACTAGGCAACTGGACACCACACGGCCAGTACGTTATTGACCCAGAGCTGATGGACTTTATGGTGGGCACATATCCCTCCCACCATTTGCATGGGGGTCCTGGTGTAGGTCAGAGTAGGGGAGGTCCTCAACCCCGGCAAATACCCATGCCCAGTTGGTGGCATTAGTCAACATGACCAAATCAAATACAGTAGAATGGTGTGTAGGTGCATAAGCAACCAAAACAAAAAAGAACCGCACCCAAAGGACCACAGGATATTTCTTTTAATAAAATAATAAAATGATACACAGTACATCAATGTTACATGACCAAATCACTTTACACTGTTGAGTGGCTAGCCCTGCCATGGCACACAGTCTGTGATCCATGTTCTGCTATCTTGAAGATACTGTGCACCACAGTAGATGCCCAAAGCAGCTGGTTTCTACAACTATTCCCTGTATGGAGCACCATACAGAGTCTGTGCTGCTGACCATTGCTCCCTTCTTTTTTGGTGAGTTTGAGATGGAAACACTCAGCATGATTTTCAGAGGTGGGGAGGAACCCCCACAGGGAGAACATGCAAACTCCAAATAAGCATTGGCCAGAGGTTAGGATTGAACCTTGTGCCTTATGTTTGGGAGGTGAAGACCTTAACCATTATGCCAACTTGTCACCAAACCATACACATGTCTATATGGTTGCACTGCATTTGTTTGACTGCTTGTTTTTGTTGACAAAGTTTAGTGTCAGCAGTTTGTGGAAAAGGGAGACTGAGCCACTGATGTTTTGGATAACTGTTTTCTTTGTTTCAAAGGTAAGTGGCTTATTACTAGGGAAACAAGTGTGTGGTGGTGAGGGTTAAAATACAGATTAGGTAAGGGGATAGGTTTAGGGTATGTGTAAGCATATGTTTGTGTCTCTGTGTGTGTGTGTGTGTGTGTGTGTGTGTGTGTGTGTGTGTGTGTGTGTGTGTGTGTGTGTGTGTGTGTGTGCGCGTGTGTGTTTGTGTCTGTGTTTATGTGTGTGTGTGTGTGTGTGTGTGTGTGTGTGTGTGTGTGTGTGTGTGTGTGTGTGTGTGTGTGTGTGCGTGTGTGTGTGCATGCGTGTGTGCGCGTGTGTGTGTGTGTGCGTGCGTGCGTGTGTGTGTGTGTGTGCGTGTGTGTGTGTGTGTGTGTGTGTGTGTGTGTGTGTGTGTGTGTGGAAACAGTTAAAGGAACTGTTAGAGTGAATAGGTTTGGTGTATATGTGAATGTTTACAGATTTGGGTTGGAGTAAGAGTTAG
>NC_056745.1:1222739155-1222759155 GCF_019279795.1 Protopterus annectens
TAGGGGGATGTATGAAGCACGCAATGATAAGGGGAAACCTTTTTTTCAGATAAAATAGATGAGAAGCATACCATGCAGACTAATGACAGACAAAAAGTGAGGTTTCCTATTACATACAACAAGCGGCATTAAGATATTTTGACGGATTTACGAAAAGAACTGGAATATATTAAATTCCATAGAAGAACTGGATGAGGCCATAGATGTAAGGCCACAATTTTGCTATAAGAATAACCGCTCCCTGAAAAGACAATTATGTTATAAACCGCTAGTGAACAAACCGCTAGTGAACAAAAATGGTGATGGAGTTTCACAAAGGATAGGAACATTTCCATGCAGGCACTGCATGGCTTGCAAGTTTATCTACACTAATATAGCGTTTACACATCCCAGTCAGAGTTTTGTTATACATTTTGATTTTTATGCTGATTGTAGGACACAACATATAGTGTATCTCAGTTTTTGTAAAGTTCGTTATGTTTTTTATGTAGGTAAAACTAATAGGAGCCTGAAAGAACGCATTCTGGAGCACATCAGAGATAAAGCTAATGAAAAAGAAACCAGTGCATTAGCTAAGCATGTTAAAGATCAGGGCTCTCAACATGTTTTTAATTTTTTAGTACTTGAGATTATGGAACATAACATTAGAGGTGGTGACTTAAAGAACAGGACTGAGACAGCAGAACAGAAATTAATTTTGCAACTGCAGGCAGAGAAAACACCAGGTATAAACAGTGCATTGTCACTAAAACATTTTCTTAGAGCTAGACCACTCAAACACTAACTGCTGCATTTGTTTTTAAAGTAAAACAGAATGCATGGCTAGGAATGTAAGCTACAAATATGCACTTACATTTTTAATTGGAGGTGGTGCTTTCAGTTAGAGTTGAGCCAGCAGAACAGAAATGGATTCTGCAACTGCAGGCAGAGAAAACACCAGGTATAAACAATGCATTGTCACCATAACCTTTTCTTAGGGTTAGACCCCTCAAACACTAACTATTGCATTTGTTTTTAAAGTCAAACAGAAACCATTGCTAGGAATGTAAGTTACAAATATGCATCATTTACATTTTTAATTGGAGGTGGTGCTTTCAATTAGAGTTGAATGAAATGTTTTATAGTTATTGGTTGTTTTACTGTTTAAATTTGAAGATGCTGCTTGTTGCAAACTAATCTGATGAAGCGATCAGTTGTTGGGATCGTGACAGCGTTTACTTTTATGCATTAAAAGTTCTTTTCTACATTATTTAGTCGTAGTCAGTTCGTTCTCTTTGTTTTTTCTGTGTTGCTGAAGCTTTGAGGTGAAGACCGAGCATTTACCCAGATACAGGAATATATTTCTCTACTTGTTAAATATTAAGTTTTACCTGCCACTTTCTCGCAGAATTAGCTCAAGCTGAATCTCAGGTTCTTACTCAGAGGTTGCCTTCTACTGATGTTGTTGTGTCTTTCGGCTTTTCCTGGTTAGGGGTCGCCACAGCGGAACTCCGGTCCGCTAATGATTGGCAGTGCCGAGTTGCCAGCCCTGATGCACAACCTTCAACAAAGGTACGCCCATTCATGCATGTCTCCACACAGAAGATGCTCTAGCTGAGAATCGAACAGGACAACTTCTTAATGTGAGGCGACAACGCTACCGCAGCACCACCACTGCTGCCTTCTACTGATGCACTTACTGCTAAAGGGGAAATGCTGAGTCTATACCCACTGTTGAGAATATGCAAGTCAATTAGATCTCTGTTAAAGAGGAAATGCTGAGTCTATAACCACTGTTGAGAATATGCAAGTCAATTAGATCACTGTGTAATTCAAAATTATATTAGATGTTAATCTTATATCTGGAATGACTGACTAATTAGCTGTTCATTCCCTTTTAACTGACCACTCAGTTCAGTGCAGTTGAATAGAAAGGAGAATTTGTGCTTCCAGTGGAAATAGCAATAAGCCTTAATGTCTGCATCTGGATTTGGATACTCAACCATGGATGAAGGCTCTGCCCAGAATCATTCCCACCACCTCAATGCCAAAGCACTACTCCTGTAACTATGGCTGCTAGAACACAAAGTGATAACATCATTTACAACTGTTTAAAGTTAGTAAGCTTCAGGACATCTTACTGCTCCCCCGCAATACACTCCAAGGCCCTTCAGCCCTCTCAGTGAAGTAATACTTTCTTAAGTCTAACTTGAAATCTCCTTCCAGCATCCAACTTTGTCCCCTTTTCCCTATCCATCTTTTTTCTAAGTCTTCCTCTACCACTTGTTTCCAAACAATGCAGTGTGCCCAAATCATGTCACACTTTCTTTTTTCCCATATAATGTGCCAATATCCAGCTTTCTATTCTCTGCTCACATCCCTGCCCCACCCAGACCTATGTTAACATGTTCACTATAGACCCAATTCTCTGTCTCTCTCTTTGTGGCTTCCAGAGTTGTATACAGTACTCCAGATGTTACTTTACAAGTGGCCTTCCCTGTGTCAGAATGACCGCTGTATCTGTGGAAGTTATTCCTCTCATTATGCACTCCACCATCTTAATGGCTTTCATATCTACTTTTTTATTGAGTTTGCCACTATATTTCATGGTATATAGTATGAGTTGGCTGTTCTTTCTCTGTCTTCTTTAAGGTCACCTCAACAAGACTGTTTTCTATTTGCCATTGTCCAAAGTACATAATCTTGCACTTGTTTACATTATATCAAGTCTGCCCCATATGTACCAACAATGCAGCAATTGTAGGTTTCTATGCGGACTACTCACTTCTTGTGACATCAGCAGTAATATTTTGATTATTGTCATATAAGGCAATACTATTCTCCAAACTCATTATGATATCTGACACAAGACACAAATTATTATAAGCAAAACAAGTCCCATAACCTAACTCTGCGGCACAGTAGTGCTTACTTACACTACAAATAGTAGTTTTCTTCTCTACTGCTTAGTCAGCATTTATTCCACTCCACCATTTTTGTCCCCTCCATCATGCTCCTTAATTGTCCTGTCAGACAAACATGTACAAAGGGAAAAGAGAAGAGGGCAGCTGCCCTTGGGTGCAAGTTGTTAGGGGATGTGCTCAGCACATTAGATTAGATCATTCCCTGACATCAGTGTTAGTAAGCATTTTAGCAGCCACAATCAAAATCACAGCCCCTTACATGAAATTCAGGCAGTTAGGAACTATTATAGAAGCTATTATGTATATAAATACACTTTTGCTACAGTTTAGCAAGGAGCTACTATGTTATTTTCATAAAAACACTTTGCATAAGGCTGAAAACCTATTTTTGTCCTCCATTTTCCACAATTTTGGAGCCTTTTTTTATTAGTCTGGGGATGACATGGGGCTTGGGTGGCAACTCACCTTTCTAAAGCTCTGTTATCAGTCACCTTTATGACATAATGTGGGAGGCAGATACATGACATCTGCAGGTTTGCCTTGCCAGACTCAGGAGTAACTTAGCCTTACAACTGAAATGAGATGGACTGGCAAGAACTTTGCTGCATGATGAACTGATGATGTCACCTATTACCCAAATAAGTAGCTGTCAGGAACTTAACCAGCAAACAAAGCAAAATATTTTCATAATCTTCCCTGGAATGGCAATGAGGCTGTAGGTCCTATAATTTCCTGCCTCCTTTCTGGACTAATTTTTATGCAAGGAAGTCATTATCACCTGTTTCCACTTTTATGGTAGCACACTAATTGCTAAAGAGAAAATACAAAGTTATAATCAGCGTCACAGTACCTCACTATGGTCCATTAGCAGAGGGGAACAGCCTTTTTAGGTATACCCCTGCCCCCCTCAAACTGACTTTCATACCAAACATGTCAGTTAGGGCATACTTAGTGACTTTATTTATTTATGCTTTGTTGACTAGATTAGTCCCACTAGGCCAGAGGCCTCTTTTCAAGTGAGACGCAAGGTGCTACTCATACTGACTAGGGAAAAGTTGGCCAGGGTATGAGGGAACTTCTACTCTTTTTGCTAAGTATTGTGGGATATTTTACATCCATCTCAGCTATTAACTTAGGAAAATGAGACCTTAGTTTTGCATCTTGTTTGAAGGACAGCAAACTCAGGAGCACAGCCTGCCCCTTATCCCGTAGTGCAGTGTCAGTACTGCAAAAATTAATCCAAGCATCTGGGGTGGGAATACAGTCCACGGCCTTCCCATCTTCAGTACCAAAGGTGAGTATGCTACATTTTGAGTCACACTGACACTGCCAGTTAGTTATTTAGGTGAATACTAAATTTAAACAACAGCATGCAGCTGATCCATGTAAAAGGTTTTGACTGTAATTAAACTAAAGGTACATAGTACCCTAAATAAAACAACTCTAGCAAGGTCAAGCAGCTGCTTTAGGTAAAATTGATCATTATAATTATTGTACTGTATTGAAATGCAAGGTGTGAATCATAATTGTTTCTGTTATTGTCATGTGGCTGTGTAAGTACCTGCTTATGTACGCCTAATTTTCCAGTAGAGTTGAGCACTTTTTCTGGACTGCACTAAGTATAACAGTCTGTGGAAGACCTCTGTCAAGTCACACACTTGCAGTTCTCCTTTACCTGAATACCAGACTTTAACCTGTGGTTTTAGCCAACATATTGCATGTCATTTGCTCCAAAAGTCTCTGCACTTGCCACTTGTGCCAGCTGGCTTAGCTCTGTTTCCAGTGATGTTAAGTCCTTCACTTTTCATCAACATTAATACTGCTGCAGCTACTGGCAGCGTGGCTGTCACTTTCTGTTACTATGTCTGACGTGGATACACATTGCTTTCTTTCTTTTTTTGTTTTTCTATAAACAAGAAACATCTTTATTAAATTATCATTTATGACCTAGGCAATCCTACATTTATATAAATAAAAACAAACCATACTGACATATTTTTTTAGTTGCAGACATTATACATCACTTATAATCTATCCAGTCAACACTGCTTTGTTTCTTGTGTAATATTCCTATTTGCTATTTATCAGTAATGACTTTCTTCAGTCAGCTGACGTAACTGTTCTTTTCCCAGCCCTGTCCTAATAATGATTGCAGTTTTCCTCTGCTATTTAATTTGCTCCCAGAGGGTAGAAAATGGTGTTTCTACATTATGCTGTTACGCTCTGCAGTGCTTTTTACATCAGAGGACTTCTCTGGGTTGCCATAACAACATCTGTTTCTTTAGGGAATTAATTTTCTGAGAAGGACAGGGTTTTGCAAGAAAGCCAGCAATGCAGTCTTCATGATCAAAGCAAGAGTTTATAGCAGATTTGGGATGGATTTCGTAGAATTTTCCATCGAGAATTTCATTTAAAAATAAAATATGCTAACGCACAAAAGAAGGTTTCAGTCCCTTGAAAATGTGAGACTAGCAAAGTTAGATGCAAGAAGAAGACATATTGCTTAATTTTAAAACAGTATTAGAGAACTCTTATTTAGCCAGACCCTTTAATTTATTTTTGCCTCAGTATCTGCTGTAGCATTCTTTCACTTTTTTTTAATAGGTTCATCGGAGGTTACTAGACTAGCAGCCGTAGAGCCGTTACAAGCCTAGGCATGTTAATCGCAACTATCCCCATTTGTTCTTTTTAGGTAGTTTGCAAAACAAATTTATGCACACAGTAGGTCTGTGATCAACACTGGCTACCCCAGTCCATGAGGGACATAGGTGCCACTCCAAGGGCAAATTTGTGGTCTCCCATCCAAATATCTAGGTTGTGTTTGAATAGGATTAGTGAGGAGCTGTCTTTTATGTGAATAGGAAGTCTATTCCGGAAAAGCGGCAGTATCTGGGAGACATATCTGTCTCTCCAGCATGTTGTCTTAATGTCACAAGTTAAGCTGAAATGCCTAAAGTGAGTTACTCTTGTGTCATATGACTTGCGGATGTGCAGCATTTCCATTAGGGCAGGGTTGGAGATTGCCCTATAGGCCAAGCACAAGTCACCTCTCAGAAGCCTATATGATGCAGAGTAAAGTGACAGGGCTTTTAGCCTGTCCATGTAAGTCATGGTTTGTAGTCCCTGTATTTTCTTAGTGAGAAACCTCTGAGGTCTCTCCAGCTGCTGCAGGTGCCTGGTGAGGTACATGCAAAAGGTGCATTATACTCTATTAGTGGTCTGATGAGGGTCAAGTACAGTGGAGTTATAACATCCCTTGACCTGGGTGTTATGCCCTTGCCTATGAGGTGTGCTACATAGAAGACTTTTCTTACCACTGTAGAAAATTGGTGGTCAAAGTTCAGATTGCTATCAACCTGTGTTCCCAAGTCTCATGCCACTGGGTTGGAACTCAGAGGGGTGCTGTCAATATTATAATTTGTAGGGAATTCCATTTTGCTGAAGGGAATAATAATGCATTTTTTGCATTTGTTTTTAGACCATGGCTTTGGTACCAATCATTTGTTTGTGTTAGCCCTTCTTGTAATATGTTGACATCATTGGGGGACTCAGTGATTGCTCCCACTTTGCAATCATCAGAGAACTTGGTGAGCCAAAGGCCATCTACTTTGGGCTGGACTTCTGTGAAATAGATGCCAAACTGTAATTGGCCTAGCACAGACCCCTGTGGTACTTCACTGGTAATGGGTCTACTGCTGGAGGTGGAGTCACCAATGTTGACAGTGTGTGTTCTGCCAGTGAGCCAGTTGGCTACCCATCTAGTAATGTAAGGTGTAATCCCTGTCTGGGAGAGTTTCTCAATTATGTCAGAGTGGGGAATTGTGTCAAAAACCTTGGCAAGGTTGAGATAGGCAGTGTGCACTGTCTTTCCTTCATCCATGGCTTTGGTGACTTTCTCAAAGAAGTCCACCAGGTTTAATAAGCATGAGCTACCCTCAATGAAGCCAAACTGGGTTGGACCCACTGTTTGGAGGTCACCTATGTCCTTCTTGATAAGGTCCATGAGAATTCTTTTCATGGCCATGCAGATGAGTCTGGTTAGACTTATAGGTCTATAGTTCCCAGGGTCAGTTGATGACCCCCCTTTGTGCAGGGGGATTACTGTTGCTGTTCTCCATTCTGCAGGAACATAGCCAGTTCTCAAGTTATGATTAAACAGAATGCCAAATGGGTCCACTAAGTCTTGTTTTAGATTGTTTAGTAAACAACCTGGGATATTATCTGGTCTCATTGAGGCCGTGGTTTTGGCCTTGGCGAGTGCAAAGATGACCTGTTGTCTAGAGATACTAGGCAGATGGCTGGTGTCAGGTATGCTTTGGGATATGGTAGGTGGGGAAAGGGGTTGAAGTTTGCTCTGAATCTGTCAGCTAGCAGTTTGGCGATACCTTCCAGTGTAGTATGAGTGATCCATCTACAACCAGTTCAGCACATAGCTGGGCATTCCCTTTACTGTCTATACCACTGCCTGTTGCCCTATTTAACGTTGTTTTGTTTGCACCCAAAGCTTAGTATTTAAGCCGTATAATATTTCTGCATGCTATATAGTTTTGTTTGTGCATTGCTTTCCTTGTACGCTATTGTTTAGCACTGTGCTGTTCTGTTCATTCTGACTTAGTATTTGCATCATGTTGTTTGGTTTGAGCCTTTCCCTATTGGTTTTCTCCTACACTGTACTGTTCTGCCTCTTTCTATATTTTCTTTCTTTTTTTGGGGGGTTAAACTACTTCACCCACTATAATGTTACTTTTTAAGTTTCTACTTTATTTTACCTATTGTTACTACACTGTTTGCTTCCTTTCTTTATTATTTCAATTCCTGTTGCTCTGTCTTGCTTTAAGGTATGGTGTTGCTCCATAGTCTCAGACACTGATTGCCGTATAGTTTTAGATAGCTCAGCCGAGTACATGGCTTCCCTACACTTTGCAGATTCCTATCTCCATGAAGACTCCACTCACTGGTTTTAACTCCTTGATGACTCAGTGGTCATTGTTTCATCTAGGAAATCTCTACTAGTATAGCTTTTAAGTGCGAGTCAACAATGATTCCTTTTATTTGGGATTGTACTTCTCAACTGTCCAGATTTTCGCAGAATGCCCTGGTTTTTGCCTCATATTTTTGGTCTTTTCTTTATAAAATCTGTGTTTTTCTGCAAATCACTGAGAATTGAAGTCACTAAATAATGGCATATCTTTGAGTTTCAGAGTTCACATTCTTCAGAAAATGCATGCTAATACAAATCCTATTATTCTACCAACTTTCTAAGTTTCTATGACCAGTATTTAATAGCTGTCCCTTTTTTTGGGCCTTTGTTCCCCTATTACTTTATGCTTTGTCCAGATTTCTTGTGTTAAGATACCAAGAGGTATATCTGGGATATTTCTCACTTTTTTATGTTGTGTAACCATGGAGTTGATATATATAAGTTCTGGGGTGTGGAGGCTGAATGGTGGACTTTTATCTTGCAAAAACACTTGCTTTTAGTTTTATTTGGTTAATTTGAATCCTAACCTTTTAACTTGATGAGGGGAGCTCTTTTTGATTTAAACCACGTCAATTCACATGGGAAGCCAAACAGATACAGACCATGTGACTCAATCATTCTGTACATTTTTTCATGCCTAAGTCACAAATGCAAATCCCATATGACCTCTGTTTTCTTCACTCTGATTCTTTTTTTTTCTAACTATAAACTCATTGCATATTGTGCAAAATATGACCCCAGCTCCGGAGCTTTTACTGTAACATCTTTATTGCATTGTTTGAATGTGGAATCTTATCATTCTCTTGATGAACCACTGCAAGCATTACACCTCTTTCATTATGACACATTGTCTTGTACCACCTCCTAATTTTCTGCTTTAATTACATGGCTCCTTATTCTTCTCACTGATGTTTGTTAGTGGTTAATTTGGCACTCTGTCAAGAAGACTATGGTGCAGAGTATGACCTAGATGACTGCAGATCAGTTAGTACCCCTAATGTTGGTTGAGCTAACTAGGATCAGGGAAGATTAAGGGTCTGAGGCAACTCCCTCTTGTGAGGGTGGGGCAAAGTATTTTCTGGAATGCAACTTCCTGTGAGCCCCTCAGCAGGATGTCTGTTGGTTTATATCACTAATGGAAGTGAGTAGCAGCCTCATACAACATTGATTGCACTCCCAGTCCCACATGCATCAGTGGTCATACACACAGAACAATAATAGGACTTAAGGAGAAACCTCAATCACCTAGGCAGATGACGGCAGAGTTCCTACCCTGCTTGATCACTACCCCTAGATGAATGTATGGACCCATATGAATCTTGTGTTTGGGGGGACCAATGGGCCAGTATAGCAACTAAGAGCGATGCTTAATGGTTAGAGGGACAGGAGCAAAAAAAAAAAAAAAGTGGTAAATAGTTACCTCACAGATCAAAACATCAACAATTAAATCTCATGGGGTCAGTAAAACTGGCTTCATCGTTTTCATCAGTAACATGGGACAAGAAACAGAAGACATCATTTCTATGAACTGCACGGAGGAAGTTTGCTAAAATGATTAGCTGGAATGAAAATGGACTTACAGATATCTGCAGACCGATACAAGATCTTGCAATTGAAATTCAGTGAAAAGAAGTTCCAGATAATACATATGTGACAAAAACGTTCTGTATGTCAGTTGTGGGATATGCACATATCTTGCTATTTTTTTGCAGCAACATAAAAAGTAAATAACCAAAAAGTTGCCATCTGTATTTATTTTTATCAATTATTTAATTTTATTTTAGTTTCATTTGTTAACTGGTTCAGAGCACTGATACCACTGGAGCATTTCCAGGTTCAGCCCTGGTCAAAAGACACAGATGTAATGTGAATAAACAACTTTATACAATTCAAGTGATAAAGGAGAAACAAATAAGTCATATATATATATATATATATATATATATATATATATATATATATGTGTGTGTGTGTGTGTGTGTGCGTGTGTGTGTGCGTGTGTGTGTGTATCTCTCTCTCTCTCTCTATATATATATATATATATATATATAATTATAGTGAAAAAGCATTGAATTGATGAGGCAAGTGGATGAGTAAGGTCTGATATATTTGTTTATAGGAACTAAGTTGCTTTATTAATGGTGATAGTGAGACAATGTAGCTAACATGTAACAAGAGTTGTAGAAGGATACCTTGGAGTAGAAGATGTGGACAACGGAAAGCCAGGAGGTGAGTGTATATAGATGGGGAGGTTTAAGATCAGTGGAGGAAGAGATTGAAGGAATAGTGCAGAGCTATTGGAGATGGAGAGTCACATATGTAATTGCTCCATTTTTGGAAACACTTGGAGAACGCTTGATTCAAAAGGTTTGATTTTAAATCATGTATATTAATGAGTGGATGTTTGTTTTGGAATGGATTTCAAGATACTTGGTGTGAGGATGGAGAAAGTGTGTTTGGTGCTGGTCAGACTAGTTTGTGGCACTCCTGGAAGGCTTTTTAAAAGCTGAGGTGCTAGAGTTTGTTGTTTGTACTTTGTTATTAAAAGTTGGAGACCTGTTTTTTTATTTGTGGTTCTTTTTATCAGTTTATTAGTTTTTTGCTTGTTGTTGGATAGTTTGTGGCACCTGTAGATTAAGGATTTATGCTGCAAGAGATCATACTTTATACAGAGGGGGCTCTCTTTCATAAAGTGTGTCTGTGAAGTAGGGGAAGGTCTCCATTTCTAAGAGTTTGAAGACCAGTGACCCTAGGAGAAGAGTTGCCCTTTGTGGGATGGGCACCCATTTGGCGTTTTGTAAGGTGATGTGGTGGTATTCTTGTTTGGGCGAGAGTCTGATGAGCATACAAATGTTGTTAGCTGATGTTTGGAGAGTGGGGAGGTTCTTATTGGAGGTGGAGGCCATATCTGAATTGATGGTGAAGCACTCCTTTCCTTATGGTAGTTCTAGCTTTGGGAAAGACAAAGTATGAGATTTCTTCTAGTTTAGAATAGCAATTTGTTTACTCTTGCTTTTGTGTCTTGAATATGGGCGTGAAAAGTAAGAGCTGGGTGTATCCAGATTCCCAGATAGTTATAGTTGTGTACTGTTTCTAGTGTTAGTCCTGTGTTGTGTGATATACACCAAATGGGTGAGACTTTATTGATTTTTTTGACTTCCAAATGCCATAGCTTTGGTTTCATTAATGTTAAGGATCAGCTTGTAGAATATTGAGCCATTTACTAGGGGTTTAGAGGTCTTATTCTCACAGCTTTTTATTTTCAAAAGGGATGGGCGGGGTCCATAGACAACCAGTGTACAGTCAGATGGGGGAGGTTGAGTGGCAGTTTATTAATAAAAAGTGAGAACAGAATAGGTGAAAGGACTGAATGGGGCTCTGGGTGAGTTTGGGGATCCAATCTACACTTGAAGGTGCATGCTGGACAGAAAATCTTTGAACAAATCAACTGCTTGAGGGTATATGCTGGTTTCAAGCAGTATTTTAACGAGGAGTGGATGGTCAACTGAATTGAATACTTTAGCTTGTCAATGTGCTGGGCCCTGTCCTCTTTGGCATCTACTTCTCAAATGCCAAAACCAATGTCAAGGGACTCTGGCTAACCAAGTTCAAAGATTATTTCAAACTGGGAGCAGTCATTGAATCCCCCACATGAGTACACCCTTCAGGAATATCTAATACAAATGTTTGGTGCAAAGGCCATGGTTTAAAACTCAATACCAAGAAATGCATTATGGTACCTTTTGGGAAATCTCCCACTCTGGGTAACTATGTCATCAATAAAACACCCTTAAAAGCTGATTCATTAGTTAGAGATCCCAGAACTCATACTGATAGTAATGTAGCCTTAGACCAACATTAACCAAGGTAGTAAAAAAAATTCTATGTTACTCAACTTATAAGCAAGGGCGTGACATCTAGGTCCAGAGAGGTCAACATACCACTGAACTTGGCCCTCATCAGGCCCATCATAGGGTATAATACCCCTTCGGTATGTACCTAACTAGACACATGCAGCAAATGGAATTTCCACAAAGATTCCTTACAAAAAGAATACAGGTAGTAAATATGATGCCCTATTCTAATTGCTTCAAAGCCCTGTCTCTTTACTCAGTATCATACAGACTTCTGAGACATGATCTTTGCTTGGCATACAAGGCATCCCTGAACCCTGTTTTGATGAACCTTTTGTACATCCACAAAACAAACAGCATCACAACTACTAGATTAAAAGACCTAAATTTTGCTTGCAGCATAAATAGGACATGTTGGAGAGACATATATATTTCGCAGATAATTCACATTCTCCAGAACAGATTCCCCCTCCATGTATAGCAGAATTCCTCCCTATCCCTATTTAAGTGCAACTTGGAAGAATGAATTGGTAATCGGGAATTCACACCTGATCTGGCTCCTATGTGTCTGATGGAGAGAGGCAGTCAGTAAATCACCCTTTATAAATCAAATAGAAATCAAATTTGTGGGTCACATTTGGGTTGCACAGCTAGCCATATAATGGCCCTAGTGGTTGTTAGCCTAGTACGCACCTATGAACCTATAAAGGTTGCTCTTGCAAAAAAGAAAAAAGCTTATCTCTGCTTTGAAGAATGTCCTCTATCAGAGTGCACAGGGCAGTCAATGTGCTCCTGCCAGGCCAGAAGCCATGATGCCGCTGTGACAGAATTCTGTACTGTTACGAGTAGTGATTTATTTCATTGTATATTCATTTTTCAGGTATTTTGCCTAGGGTGGGAAGGATGGAAATGGGATTGAAGTCAGAAGTTGAGTGTGGGTTGGGGAATTTAGGAAATGGAGTAACCATGGCTGTCTTCCATTGTGAAGACGTGACATTAGTAACAATGCATAAGTTATAGAGATGTTTGAGTGGTTGCAGTACACGGATTTTACATAGCTAGATAAACTAGAGATGGATGTCATCTGTGCCTGGCAAGGTATCAGCGGGGATTTTGTCTAGTGCTGTAAGAATATCTTTTGTGAGTAAGGTTTCAAAGTAGAATGGGTAGGAGGTAGTATAATTGGGAATGAAAACGGGTTATATTTCATGATGGGTACTTGAGTTAGTAAGTAGGAAAGAGATGAACTCTAGTAGGAAGTTTATGGGAGCAGCAGGTAAATCTACGGCAGTATCACTTTTGGAGAAAGTTTTGATGGCACCTTTAAGATACGTAAGGATCTTTTTGAGAAGCATGGTAAGTTGTTTTATTCTCTTGTTTCCAGAATCTTTTAAGGTTGTATTGCACTGAGTTTTTGGTAACAGTACGTGTATTTGTCTTGTGTCTTCGGGTCTATATTACCAAATCGAAAAACTCTTAACACGAATACCTAAACGTCAACACCTATAACATGAACCGCAAAAATCCCAAATGCACTAAACAGCGAAAAATAAAATAACGAACTGTCATAGTCGGCCAACCCCACCACCCGCTACATACTAACTACCCAAACAAAATAAATAAACCACATACATACACTAACTTCTAACATAAAGTAAAGCACCAAAACCCTACTTCTAACCTCACACTAAATCCCGCATACACAACTAACTATGCACTATCCTTAACCCCTCCCTAACCCTAAGGTCCGTAACTACCGCACACTTCCCCTACAGACATACACCCAAAAAATATAAATAATACACATACATACAGTTAAATAAATCCCTACTTCTAACACTACACTAAATCTTACATACATTACCTATCTATTCACTTACCTTTACCCACATCCTAACCCTAAAGTCCTATCTATCACACACTTACCTTAAAGAGCTATACTGCAGACGGGACAACCATTACACTTCGACATTTAAATTTTCACTATTTTGGATGTTTGGTGTTTCTGTCTTTCGTGCAATCTATGTTACTCTTTTCGTATTCGCGATTACGGTCTTTCGATCTGGTAATAGGAACCCGTGTCTTCTGGTGGTCTTTTTATTCATTCATTTATAATACCTGTTCTGTCTTATTCATATTCACAGGGGTGTCCAAACATATCTTAACAAGCAGGAGTTTAAAGCACGGATGAATTCTAAATGGGATGCCAGTTTATTTCAGATATTTTTATAATTTATTAAGATTTTGTTAACTGGACTTTTCAAACTGGCTCTGGTCAGTTTTGTGTTTTGTTCTAGAGATTATCCTAAAGAAGAAGAAGAAAAAACTGCTTCACAGTAACATGTAAAACATTGAAAATGGAGGCATTCATAAACAGGGAATTAAGAACAGGAACATGGAAGCCAGAAAACACCAAACAAGGCAACTTATGGCGTACTGTTTTGCCTGAACTTACCTGCATAAAATGTAAATAATCATGACAGAGACAACACATAAGCTAAATTACAAACTGCATTGGGACACATTAAAGAATCTGAGTGTAGATTTTCAGAAGAAGACAACTCAGAAATAAAACCATTTGATGCTTTAATACAAAGCTATGTCAAACTCAGAGCTGTTGGACATGCTCCACTTAAAGAAATCCCAATCCCTCCGAGCTACATGCTCTAGGGACCTAAACCTTGTCACCACAATAAACAGAACATGCCGGAGGGATAGATTCCTGTCCCAGAGACTTCCCATACTCTGGAACAAACTACCTATCTATATCAAACAAAGCTCCTCACTAGCACTCTTCAAGAAAAGTCTTGATGATTGGATGGGAGATAGGAAATTCACCCTGGGGTCACTTCTGTGGCTGTGCTCGACAGGGCACAGGAAATTAATTTTCTTGGGTGGCAAAGGCCAGGGTACCTTTTTTGGCTGGGCTTGTATAGGCCCCAGGGCCGATAGCCTAGTATCTACCTATGAACCTATAATAGGTTCATAGATTCATAGGTTGGTACTAGACCTTGTGGGCCATTTTAAGCACAGACAGTTTCCCTTTTTGTGCTTGAAATGACCTGTCCCATTTGGTTATAGACTGACCTTACCCATCACATTGTCAATAATTATATGTTACCCCTAATGAGAATAATTGGGATCATACTGTAGATAATCTGAGGAGACCTATGCATGGGATAAAGCATTTAGAAGGTGCCTCTGTCCGTTAGTAGCACAGGTGGCAGTCCTAAGGTACATTTTCTGTTTCCCATCCATAGATCTAAGTTGCGCTTGAAAATGGACAGGGATGAACTTTGTTTTATGTCAATGGGGAGTCTGTTCTAGAGCAGTGGCATCCTTTGTGAGATATATATCTAAATAAATAAATACCTGCCTCCAAACCATTCTGTTGATGTTGCAGAAGACTTTTAGATCCCCAGACTGAGCATTTCTGATGCTATTTGACTTACCGATGTGCAGTAAATCCATTCATAATGGTTCAAGGGACGGCTTATGTGCCAGACACAGGTCACCTGTTAGCAATCTGTACAATACTGAGTATAGTGACAAAGCTTTGAGTTGGTCTACATATGGCATGCTGTTTAGACCTTGTATCCTTCTAGTAAGGTATCTCTGTGGGCATTACAGTTATTGTATGTGTCTGGACAGATACATGCTAAAGTGGGCATTATATTCAATGATTGGTCTAATGAGGGCTGAGTAAAGGGTGACAATATAGAAGGACTATCTTACACTAGATCTAATTGATTTTAATGGATCTAGAAATAAGCTGCAGAGAAAATACTGCTGGAGCTTTCAGAATTTGCAATATCTTCTGGAGATGAGGAGTTGTTGGGTTTGCACCAAAGTTGTTTCAGCCCAAAACCCTTTTTTTGTGGCAAAACCCTCTGCTTGTGCAGATCAATGGCTTCCATAATTACAAAATTATATATATATAGCAACTCCAAAATCATTATTCTCTGGGAAGGTTATACTTAATTTTGATGAACACTGTGGACACATAATATTTTGTGGACAAAAGCACAGTTTATTAGTTAGGTTTAGTAAATAATTTTTTGTGTGGCCTTACACATACAGGTAATGAGTTAAATTTTAAGTTCAGTGGTACAGGGGGTGAAGCCTTATGCATGGAGGGTATGGGGAGGCATTCCACCAATACAAAGTTCATTTGTTGGTTTGAACCTGTTTGATCAATCAGCCCCATAAGGTCATGGTTCACTGAAAATGAACTCTACTGAAAATCTTCAGTGCAGTCTTGCCTAGGTAAACTAAAGTGCGGGGAAAACTATGGTCCAACTATTTAGGCTAGTTTATGGTTTACTGCCAGGGTGGGATGTGGAATCACAGATTTACACTTCAATAAATTATTCATTAAAACTCACTTTTTGAAGAGTGGTAAGCCCCCACCCCTATTAAAATAGTATAACTGAGGTTACCTAACAGTGATGAAACAAAAATACTATTTATTCTTTACATGAGTCAAGTACACTTGTTTTTAAATTCTGGGGTGTGCAGTCTCAGAATATTCTGCACCTCCATTTCAGATGTTCTCCTGAATGCTGATTTGGAAAGATCAAGACTCAAGACAGGCAAAGCTGTAATTTGAGAATATCAGTTCAAGAGAAAACAATTCTATCAACAATTAAGATTTATAGGTAAGTACTAATCTAGCTGCACTTGTGGCCCATTTTAAGCCCGGCCCGTTTCCCTTTCTATGCTCAAATTTTCTATTCCATTTTGTTAGATATTGGTCTTATCCAGGGCTGCCAGATTTCCGACTGGCCAGGTAGGGACAAAGTGAGGACCAAAAAAAAAAAAAGGTCTTTAAACACGGAGCTACTTCTGTTCTGTTTATCAAGCAGTTCCGCATTAAACACAAGTAGCTACTTGTTTAGCAATTTTTGATTGGCCCGTATGCCGGTATGCGAGCCAATCAAAAAACTTGAAAAATGGAGCTGTGTTTAATGCAGAACTGCCTGATGTTCCGCATTAAACCCAAGCAGCTCTGTGTTTAGCGATTTTTGATTGGCCCGTATGCCGGTATATGGGCCAATCACAAAAAAAAAAAAAGTTAAACCGGCAGTGCAGGACTCAGGATCGGGCTGCTGATCCTGGGACAATCCCGCTCAAATAGGGACATCTGGCAACCCTGGTCTTACCCATTCCATGGTCGATAATTATGTATTACTGCTAATGAAAATAACTGGGAAATATACCATAGATAACCTCATATACAAGATACTGAAATCCTTTCATAAGACTATAACATACTCATGATGTGACAAATTACTAAAGTGAGGTGGTGGAATTGCCATAATGTACAAAAACTCTAAACTTAGCACACCTAGAGTATACACCACCAGAACCCTCTGACTCTGAAATACTAATCTCTCACCTTGAACTCAACCCCCCAAAAAACATAATAATTATTGCTGTGTATATCCCTCCTGGAAATAATCAGTCTAACATTGAAAACCTTCTTTTCTGCGTAGCTTTAACATTCAATCAAGAAAACATTATTATGGGGGATTTCAATTTGGACTGGTACACCTGCTCATCAGATAACCCATCCAACTTTATAAACCTGTATGGTTTCTCCCAAATTATACTCTCCCCAACCAGAATGAATAAAAATAGTTGCAAACAAACTATCCTCAACTGGACCTTAACAAATAAACCCAGCCGTTGTCAACACACCAGCTGCCTTCCAGACAGTCTGAGCGATCACCTGCTCACCTGCTTGATTTTGCATTGGTCCATTGCCCCAAAAAGTAACATATACAAACACATCGGAAACAAAAGAAATTTCTCTCCCAAACACTTCAAATCCATTCTGCAAAAATGCAACTGGTCCCCACTAAAACTTCTCCCCTTAGACTCATCAATGCAATTCTTCAACCAAACATTTCTTGATGTATTAAATATTCTTGCTCCCATACGGAAGACACATATTAAATGAAAATAACTCACATGACTATCAAATGAGACCAGGCAAATCCTCAAACAGAGAGAAAGTGCCTGGTTCCAATGCCAAGCAACCAAATCCCAAACATCCCTGCTCACCTATTGTACATTAAGAAACCAAGCCAAAAAGCAAATCAAAGATGACAAAAAAGCATATTATACTACATTACAACAAAAACACCAAAACAACTCCTTAATCCTGGGCAAAGTACTACTCCATCTCCTACCACCTTAAATTCTTCTAAATGTATAGCCTCACAATTTAGTACCCACTTCATAATCTCTATACTATCTCTAGTAAAAAATGATAACAACACACTGCTAATAATTCCTACAGGATCCATAACAAGCTTTAACTCATTTACTTTCAAACCTATACAAACCACGACCATCAAACAACGTCTAAACAAACTGAAGTCTATATCCCTTGCTGCTGACCTAATCCCCAACGAGTTCTTCAGATTAGCAGCAGATACTGTTGCATATCCCATCTCCATTGTAATTAATTGAATCATCTCTGAACAATACATTCCCAAACTCTGGAAAATCTCACATATCATCCTCTTGCACAAAGGTGGCCCCTCAATGGACTTCTGTAACTACAGACCGATTGCTATTCTCCTTCCACTAGCCAAAATCCCTGAAAAATGCATACAAAAACAATTTATGGACTACTTACTGTACAACAACCTCCTCTCTAACTCCCAACATGGCTTTTAACCTAAGCACAGCACGACAACAATGCTAGTTAGCTTTACCACTGCCATCAATCATCTCAGAAATGTTGGTTAATTGGTTTAATCCATTTTCCTAGACATGTCAACAGCTTTCGACATAGTATCTCACCAAAAACTACTAACTGAACTAGTATTCCTAAATCTATGTCATCCAGCCTTAACCTGGTTCCAGAGCTACTTAACTAATCGACAGCAAGCAGTCAAGTGGCTAAACTCACTCTCTCCCCTACTACCTGTTTCTGTAAGTGTCCCTCAAAGGTCAATCCTTGGACCACTACTCCTCTCTATATTTATAAATAAACTATGTACTGCTACTAACAAAGCTACCATCATACAATATGTGAATGATACCTCTCTCATCTGTTCAGCCCCATCCCTCTCCAAACTCCTTGAAACAACACAAAGGTCCTTTCTAGACATCGAAAAGTATCTCTCAGACTACCAACTAATACTTAACCCAAGCAAAACAAAACTAATGGTCTTCACTAAAAGCACATTTCAAGGAAATCACCCCCCTCCTTTACTATCTTCTCCTCTGACAAAACCAGAATAGAACCCATTAAACACAGAACTTCTTGGCATAACAATTGACAACTCAGAAATTTGATAATCATCTGGCTTTAACCATTAAAAATGTGCACATCAAACTAGGGTCTCGCTACAGAGCTAAACCATTTCTCCCCAATACCACCAGACATGCTATAGCCAGAATACATCTATTCTCCACCCCACTATATGCCTCACCCATTTTTACTAACCTTAGAAAATCAGGCTTAACCAAACTAGAGGGCTGCTGTAACAAAATCACCAGATTTGCCATTAATCATCCCAATAGAATTCACTACTGCTCTGCTTTATGGGAGCTAAACTGGATTGAACTACCCCACCTACTCAACATAAAGCAACTAACTTTTGTCCAAGCCACTGCATTACAACCCAAAAACTATCCATCTCTCCAAAACTTAGTACGACCATACAGCAACAACCAAACTGCAAGAGCCTCTGAGAAATCGTTACTAAAAGTCTCAAAACCCAGTAATACCTTTGGAGAATCTATATATTCACACAAAATATCCAAAAATCTGAAAAGCTATCCCTCAACAAATTCTGAATACCACTAACATGCACAAATTCAAACTACTCCTCTGAGACTACCTCCGCAAAAACTGTCTTTGCTCCTGTACTTCCCACAGATAACTCTATATCCCCTCTCTCCCTACTGTCCTAGCACTGCTCTGATCTCCTGTCAACCTACGATCACTAAATCCATTCAGACTTTCTTGCCTATCAACTAACTACATCTAAATCCTTCCAAGCTTTCTTCCCTACCTAGATCTCAAGATCTAATCATCATTGCTGTCTTATTTTCCATGCACTGCTAGTATTCTACCAAACAGAGCTGCTGTCTCCAAAGACTCTGCCTAAAATTTTGCCTGTGACATGACTTTATGAATAGTATATATAACCGTGTATAGACATCTCTATATATTTGTAAATTACTCTTTATTTATTAAATTCCTATTTTTTTCTCCTTTATACTGTAAGACATTATCACCCT
>NC_056745.1:1222766655-1222854155 GCF_019279795.1 Protopterus annectens
ATCTTGGAAGGTGACCTCTTGAGGTAATTCATTCCAAGGATCTTATTAATCAATAATGATCTTCAAAGTCCAATGCCCTCCACACCATCTGATTACAAAAAACATTGCTGTATTACTTACTGGCATTCCATATAGGAACACATTCTAAAGACAGCTTTAACAGTTCTATCCGGCCTTGTGTACTCAAATTATTACGCAGTAATATCTGCATAGAATGATGCCTCTTCTTTGATTGCTTGTTACTGTTCAATATGCATGTACTGTAGAGATAGCGCATGGTAGTAGGCTGGTGGGCTATAGTTGTCACCTCTTTTGACAAATTTACATAAGCAGCATTACAGTATTCAAATGCTAACTTTAAATGTTGGTTATTTATAATAGTTTGTATGTTAACTTAAATGAAGTATCAAAGATTTCTGTGACATCAAGAGAAAATATGCTTTCTTTTAAGGATCAACACATCTACCATTTATAAGCCCCCCCCCCCCCCACACACACACACACACACAAGGCAGAAATGCAAAAAAAGAGAGGTGACAACCATATCAACTAGACGGACTGATACTGTTCATAAAAAGGTCTTGTATACTTTTTTATGACACCCTTCTAGAGGGTGATGCATATGTGGTGCACACAGATTCATTGAAAGAGATTCCCACTGACTTTGAGTCAGCCCTTACAGCAGTAGAGTGCATGAGCATTTTCTAGTCCACAAAGGAAATATGACTATTGATGGCAACCATAATATAGAGCTGAATTTACTTTAATTCTATTTTATATGTGTGTGTGTGTGTGTGTGTGTGTGTGTGTATAAAACGGTATGTAGCATATATAATACTATATGTGGGATGCAGTACAGTGTGAATACATCTAGAGAGAAATATGCAATAGAAATTTTTGTAAGTAGTCACACATGCAATGACATATGGATGTGCATTTATGTGTGTATGTGTGTGTGTATGCATAACACACACATATACCGATGTACACAAATAGATACACATAGACTGGGTGTGTGCATGCATCTGTGTATTATTTAATTGTCATCATCCTAATCAACCTCCTTTAACCTGCTTTCTACATTTTCAAAATCTTTTTCACCATACTAGTTATTAGGTTCAACTGTAATGTTTGTTCTGTTCCAAAATTTGTAGGCTTAGTATGCTGTCATACTATTTTAGGACAACAAGAGTGATACAAATATAATTATCCCTCCACCCTTTTCTTTTGTGAAACCGCAAAACATTCACTTGCTAATTCCTAGTCATTTAGAGAACAGTAATATCTTACAGCGCTGTGAGTTGTGCAATATGGGTGCATACAATTTGTTATCAATAATAAAGTTCACATAGCAGAGTTGAGCATTATTAATATATACATTCTAGTAAATGTGTTTAATGTTTTACTTATTACTGTCACATATTGGCTATGTATTGCACATGCAGTCTTTGTCAGTGTCTTTATGTCAGTATTTTTTCATTTGTATTGCTAAGTGCATTGATTACTTGTTATTATCTTTGACAATGTAGCCTGAATTGTGGTTGAAAAGGATCCTGTGACCAATTTACTTTTTTGGTTACCAAGGGGGGGGGGGGGGTGAACATGACAGAAATAATTAAGGAACTAATAAAGCACATTTTAATTCTGCATCATTCATGAGAAAGAAAAAAGAAACTTCCTACTGAAGGCATTGAGAAGTAGCAGACAGACTTACTTTGGAGTCCTTTTTAGTACTGCTTGTCACCTGTACATGATAGAGCAAGGATCATTTACTGAAGTGAGAGTTTTCACACCAAAGCCTGAGAGGGTGGTGGAAGTCGGTCAGTTCCTTTTAGAACTACAAAAGAATCCCTTTACAAAAGCCTACTATTTACCTACTTTCTTTTGCTGGAAGTAGCTAACACTGTTTATATCATAAATCAAGCTCTGACCAACACATAAATGAAGCTCTGTCAGGGAAACATAGAAGTAACTCTGTTACAGAAGGTGTGTTAGATGAGTGTGCTTCATAGTCCTGTCATTCTGTCTTAATGGCATGAGAAGATCTTATGTCTTGCATTTGTTTGTTTGTGTCTTTCGGCTTTTCCTGGTTAGGCGTTGCCACAGCGGAACTCCGGTCCGCTAATGATTGGTAGTTGATTTTTACGTGCCGAGTTACCAGCCCTGATGCACAACCTTCAACAAAGGTACACCCATTCACGCATGTCTCCACGCAGATGACGCTTTAGCTGAGAATCGAAACGGACAGCGTCTTACTGTGTGGCGACAACGCTACCGCAGCACTGCATGACGTGTATAAAGAGGACTTGAAATGTATTCTGGGAAGACGGAATGAAAGCAAGAAAACAAGCTCATGTTACCAAGGCAGGCCCCATTAGCCACCATTTTGAGAGAAACACATCAAAATTGTAGAAAAAGCTCTTGGAGTGATTTTGAGGCATTAAAATAGCTCAGAAAACAAAGACACAATGAAAAAAAACATGTTTTTTTTGAGTTCTAAGGTGGAGTTTTCCTTTAATTGTGACTTTTAACACCCAAAGCAGTTCACTGAAAAACAAGATATGTTTGTTTATCTCTCTGTCCAGTGAATGCAAACATCATTGCCTATCTATTACTGAAACCAAATGACTACCAGTCACAGTAATGACAATCCTGCTGTCAAATAGTCTGTTATTCAGATTGTTGATTCCTAATTATAAAATCTGTCCTCCAACAGATGTAAGTAAGCTCATCTTCCTACTCATTACACAATGCGAATTAAGGTGCTTCTTGCTACTTATGTCCTTCTCCCACCTCTCTTGAGATGAGATGGCATTTTCCAGAATTATACATTCCTCTTGTAAAACAGCTTATCAGTGACTACTCCATTTTAGGGAATAACTTAGAGACCATCTTAACGAGATTTACAAATGCACAAGCTATCAAGACATTGGTATATAAATACTCTTGAGTATTCACCCCCCACTGTGTAGAACTTAGTTACCACATGACAACTGCTGACAAACTTTCATATGAAAAAGCATGTATTTGCAGGTATGTTTTATTTGTTAATTGTGGTGATAATCCTTGAAGTACATTCCACTTCACCAGAATGTATGTTACAGCCAACAAGTTGTAACATACTTTAGGCTCAAGTGTAGCTGTGCTGGCACAAATAGCACATGTATTACTTTATATATAATGTCAATGGGTGCAGTACAATTAATGCTTTGCATTCTTCTACAATAGAGGACACCTATTAATACTCTGTATTGATTTTTAAATGTTGCTAAATGTGCTCCTTACTTTGATATGCATAACTCTGTCTACTCTACTCACATATCTAGCATACAGAATTTTGTTCTGTATGGTTTCTGAGAATGATTACTGTAACCTTGTTTGTCACACATGTTGAAAACATCTGTACATTTGAATGCTACTTGGTTTATTTTGTAAACGTTATCTTTTATGCAGAGATTAACTGGTTCAGGTTGTAGCTGAATTCAGTCCTTGGACCTGTCCACTTACCAGGTTAACAGATAGATAGGTACATAGGTTCATAGGTAAGTACTAGGCTAGCTGCCCTTGTGGGCCATTTTAAGCCTAATCAGTTTCTCTTTTTGTGCTCAAAATAACCTAACTCATTTGATTATAGATTAGCTTTACCTATCTAATATTTGTTAATTAGATATTACCCCTAATGAGAATAACTGGTACCATACCATAGATAATTTGAGGAGACCCATGCATGGGATAAAGCATTTATGAGTTGCCTCCATTCATTAATAGTACAGGGGGCAGTTCTGGGATAAAGTTTCTGTTTTCCATCCATAGATCTAAGTTGAGCATGAATATGGACAGAGTGAACTTTGTTTTACGTGGATGGGGGAGTTTTTTCCACAACAGTGGTATCTTCTGCAAGCTATACCTGGCCCTCCAAACCATTCTGTTGATGTTGCAGAAGAGGTTTAGATTACTAGACTATGTATTTCTGATGTCATTTGACTTGGTGAGGTGCGGTATATCATCAGTATTGGGTTGGAGGATGCCTTATGTGCCAGACACAGGTCATCTCTTAGCAGTGTGTAGGATACCAAATATAGTGACAGGGCTTTGAGTCGGTCCATGTAGGACATGTTCTTTAGGCTTTGTATCCTTTTAGTAAGGTATTGCTGTGGGTATTCCAGTCGTTGCATGTGTCAGGACAGATACATACCAAAGGGGCATTATATTCAGTGACTGGCCTGATGAGGGCTAAGTAAAGGGAGACAATGACATCCCTAGATCTATTCACAGCCCCTTTGTTTATAAGCTGAGCAATATAGAAGGACTTTCTTACAACAGTAGACACAAGTTGTCCAAAACTTAGGTTACTGTCCACATAAGTTCCCAAATCCCGAACAACTGGCTCAACTCTAAAGGGTGTCTTTATCAATGTAATAGTACCCCAAGGTAGATGACTTTTCAAAGGATACATTAATGAATTTTTTGGCATTTGGTTTCAGTCCATTATTTTTGCACAAATTATTTATTTGAGAAGAAAACTTCCTGCAGGATGGCTAACTCATTTGAGAATTCAAAGACTGCCTCTAGCTTGTAGTCATCTGTAAACTTAGTCAGCCAGACCCTTTTGGTATAGGCTTTTACTTCATGTTTTACATATATACCTACATAGATACATAAACAAACAAATCAACATTTTACTATAGCTTTAGCACCTAATTTCAAAATTTAAATAGAAGCAACAGTTAAAGGCTGAAAAACTGCAGTACATAGTATTATAAGTACTTTTGCTGTTGTTGCTTATATTTCTTATTTAACTCATTTTATTCTGAATTCTCTTTCATGTGAACTAGTTTTTGTTAGATCAGTCCTGTTTTAAAGGCACACATTTATAATTTATCTTTTTGGCCCCATTTGAGTTTTTTTACTTTTAATTGCTTGTAAATAACTATGTACAGCATTATGATGACAATTCCTAATACTGGCTGGGATTCATAGACAAGCACTTTTCACCTGCGCAATGTGACAAAGTGGCATACGGCTAATCAGATATGTAGTACGGCTTGCACAACACCAACATACTGAAGAAAAAGACTGCATAGTAGAAATTAAGACACTATGATAAGGTATGAGCAGAGCTAGGCAGGTTTAGTAGATGAGGAGCTCCACAGAAGATCATGTAACCAACATGCTAGTCATCACTGCTAAAGCTTGCTAGCATGAAAGTGTACATAAGTGGTTACACATACAGTAATGTGCAGCATTCCCACTAATCACAGTTAGCCAGGTAGCACAATGAGGCTCAGCACAGCAAAGTGCCAACCCAGATCATCATATAAATAGGGAGGAAAAAACTGGAATGATGGGAAAGTAGGAAAGGGAAGAATAGCAAACACTGTAAAACACACAATGGTGACCATAATGTATGTGGGGGGATGTTGGCATAATAGTTAAGGTGTTTACCTTACAGACATAAGGTGCAGGGTTTGATTCTCACATGGGATAACTGGCTAGGCTTAAAATGGCCCACAAGGACAGTTAGCCTAGTACTAATCTGTGAACCTATGACAGGTAAGGAGGGAGGAAGGGCACTTTTTGTGGGAGAGAACTCCACTTGCAATGAATAGAGAAGACGAGTAAGTGGAATACGTAGCAAAAATAATTGTGGATGAGATGGAGGGAAAGGGGAAAGTAGAAAGGGCAGGGAAACAAACAAAACAAAATGCAGACACAGACAGAGAGACGGGGTGATATACACACAAAAGGGGGGAGCAACAGAAGTTGGACACAGACAGAGAAATGGCAACAGATGATGGGTAGAGTTCGGCAATAAGACACATAAGGAAGTTGAACACCTGGATGTGGATATGGCACAGTTAATGGAGGGGGTTAGCCCAGCCCAGACAATAGCATACCCCTGCCATGACTCACATCTATGGAGGATGTCATGGGCAGGCTGCACCCCAACTGGCCTTATGATCAGGGCCTGTTTACCATGTAGTTTGACAAACTATGACAGAAGGTGCTACATGATGCTGATGGTGAGAATTCAACCAGCCTCCACAGCCGGTTCCTAGAGACAATGGGAGACCTACCCATGGCCACCCTAGCTACTGAAGAGGAGCCTATGTACCGTTTCCTAAGAAGTGTGATGGAAGCCATTGCACTTCTTAGGAGAAGTGCGATGGAAGCCATCTGCAATCCAGGATGATCTCTGTCAACCTCCTCTGAGGTAGACCTGGTGACCATTGGAGGCCCAGCACCAGAGACATTGGCTGGCACAGGCTGAGGTGAATGCCACAGTCCACCACCTCTACCACAACTGAACCTGTAGAAGGGTTAGAAAAACAGAGCACCTTAGTACACATACATGGTACACATCCAAGTGCATTTGCATAGAAGACAATTGTCCCCCCACCTTTTATGATATCCTACCATTTTGAGCTCTCTCCCCCTGCCACTGTAAAACAAAGTGTGCTCATGTCAATACACATGTATACTAAGTAGCATAATAGGAAGAGAAGTATTTGTCCATGCTTCTCTCTAGTTCTCTTTCAAACCTCTGCCTCACACTAGCTAAAGCACAGCAAGATGACACAATTGCTGATCATTGGAACAATGCCAACATGCCTTTCCAAAATGGTTGATGACCGCAGCATCACTCACATTCCTGGAAAGCTCATGTGAAACACTTACCTTGAACAAGGGGCTATTATACTCTCCAAGCAGGCTGCACAAAGTCCCTTTGCAGAAAGAGCAAGAATATCATGCGATTCCTGGCACATTATAATGTTGCCCTGTAGTTCATAGTCCTGAAGAAGTCATGTCCACTCAGTCTTGTTCACCTGAGGTGCAAAGTGGTAGCCCTGTGGACAACTCCATGGAATTACTCCAGGTCCAGGTTATGGTGGGTAAGACCCACGTTCAAGTCCTAGCCAGTTATAGAGCCCCCTCTAAGGGTGAGGACACCAATGAAGCCTACTTAACCAAACTGAAGACCATCCAAATGTTACCGAACACACTGGTTATGGGGGATTTCAATTATCCCATCATCAAATGGGAACCTACTCTAGCCCAAACTCAGTAGTGCAAACGTTCCTTGACTTTGTGAATTCAAATGTCCTGGAGCAAATTGTCCATACCCCGACAAGAGCAACAAACATTCTAGATCTGAGCCTCAACAACATGTCAAACAGGTGCACTGCTGCAACTGTTGGACCCTCATTAGTTAAAACTGACCACAAATCAGTCACCTTCAAACTGGCACTAACACCAGAACTCACAACTGGTGAAATCAGACTAAATAACTTCACCAATGCACACTCTACCCTTCTAAGTAAAGGTGTAAATGCATTCCAAGTTGCACCCCAAGCTGAAAGTGGTAACTACACTGAAGCTTACACTAATACCCTGTACAATCACTTGCATGAGTGTTTAAACTTGACAGTACCAGATAGAATCGAAGCCAGAGCCATGAGTAAAATCAAGCTGCAATGGTGGACTTCCAGCGTCAACAAACTATAATAAACACAAAACGTTTCTGTCCAAGAAAACAAAGACAAGGACCCAACAATGGAAAATCACCCTCCTCAGCCTTAACAGGCAAATAAGACAACGTGTTAAATCCTCCAAGAGCTCCTTTGATAGAAACCTAGCAAGTACTGCCAATGATAACCATAAGGCCTTTTACAGCTATGTACGTAAGTTAAAGGGTAGAACCCAAGCATATGCAGAACTGGTGGTCAACGGTACCACACACACTGACCCCACAGAGATAGTAAACTTGCTAGCAGATAGGTTTCGCAAAACTTTCACTCCTTAATCCCCTCCTAACTTACAAGAAACCCTCCCCCAAACTCCCCTCCCACCCTACATATCTGAAAAAAAGGTCCTCAAAGCCCTGTCCAAGGTAAAGAATATGGCATCTGTGGGATCAGACAACATTTCAGACTGTCTTTTAAACAGGCTAAAACGTGAACTAGCATCCCCACTAAATAATCTTTTCAGTCATAGCCTATCCGCAGGCTGTGTTCCTGCAGAATGGAGAACAGCTACAGTTATTCCCCTCCAAAAAGGTGGCCTAGCAACAGACCTGGGAATTACAGACCCATAAGCCTGACCAGCTTCATCTGTAAGGCCATGGAACATATTATTATCGGCCTCCTAAATAAAGACATAGGTGACCTCCAAACCCTGGATCCTACTCAATTTGGCTTCATGAAGGGCAGATTTGGCTTGTTAAATCTGGTGGATATCTTTGAAAGTGTGATCAGGGACATTGATGAGGGCAGATCTGTGCATACAGCATACCTTGACTTAGCAAAGCCTTTTGACACAATCTCACATTCAGCTTTATCAGTAAACTTACTAAACTGAATGTAACCCCCTTCGTTGTAAGATGGGTTGCCAACTGGCTCACAAACTGGACACCACTATCAAAGCGGGTGACTCCACATCAACCAGCAGACCTGCTACCAGTGGGGTGCCACAGGGGTCAGTGCTGGGCTCCCTATTGTTTGGTATATACTTCTCAGAAGTTCAGGTCAAAATTAAAGGGTTGTGGCTGACCACGTTTGCAGACAACTGCAAACTAGGTGCAATCATTGAATCCCCAAATGATGTCAGTATACTCTAGGAGGGTCTCACAAAGACCAATGACTGGTGTATTAGTCACATGTCTCAAACTGGATGCAAAGAAATGCATCAGCTGGTGTCATTCCAAGGGTATCCAGTATCTGTCTGCCTGGGATGACATGGTTGATAGGCATCAATGCTTTTCCAGAGATGGCCTCCACCTGTCACCACTGGGTTTCCGGATCCTGGCCAAGGCTCTCACCTCCCCAGTGTGCCTTTTTTAGACAATGTCCAAAAGACAAATCTTCCAGCATAAAAGATTGGTCAAAAAGCAAATTGAAGGTCATGCTGCTTAACAATAGGAGGCTTAACCTGAAAATGCACCCACTGGAGGCTCTCCTTGCACTGGAAGGTGACGATGTCTGTGCGGTCACAGAAACTTGGTTCAGTTCTGCAGACAACACCCCTGCCTTACCAGGCTGTACCTCATTTTACACATTCTGACCCCAAAATGAGGTTGGGAGGACTAAGGGTGGTGGAGTCTCTATCTTCATTAAGGACAGGCACACCTCCAGACTGATTTGCCAGCATGATGCACTGGAAATACTCCAGGTGCAACTGACAGTTGGCAAGATACCCATACAAGGTGTAGCCTGCTGTAGACCCCACTCCATGACTCAGGATATTCATTCCTCTTATTTGCATCTACATGACTCCATTTAGGTACCCCCTAACACCC
Organism: Protopterus annectens; assembly: GCF_019279795.1. Taxonomy (NCBI): domain Eukaryota; kingdom Metazoa; phylum Chordata; order Ceratodontiformes; family Protopteridae; genus Protopterus; species Protopterus annectens. Next base: position 1,222,775,951 of record NC_056745.1, read on the forward strand.
TGATCCTTGGTGACTTCAACTACCCCACCATAGACTGGGTGAACTATTCTTGCACTAATCCACTCACTCAACAATTCCTTGACTTCTTCAATTCTAACACACTAGACCAGCTTGTCTCATCCCCCACAAGGGGAGATAACATTCTGGACTTGGTTCTCACCAACATGGGTGACCACTGCACCACTCCCATAGTATGTTCTTCCCTGGTGAGATCAGATCATTGGACTGTCTCATTCAAAGTTTCTATCCCACCTCTCCCCCCAACTGTAATCAAGCTAAAAAACTTTTCAAAAGCTAACTACAACATCCTAAGAGAGGGTATCTATAGCTTCACACCACCGCCCCCTCAGAGGATGCAGACAACTATGCTGAACAGTACTCCAATGCAGTATACAAGCACCTGTACAACTGCATGGACTCAGCCATACCAAATAGAACTAAAACCTGCTCCTCAAGGAAACACAAACCTGTTTGGTGGACATCCTCTATCAACGGGCTTTACAACTAAAGGAAGAAACTGTTGTTCATGGGTAAAAAGGAACATATTCCAAATTGGAAGAACTCCCTCCTTAGCCTCAACAAGCAAATTAGATCACTAGTGAAAGCCTCCACAGCCAATTATGAATCGAAACTAGCCTCTAAAGCAAAGGGAAATCACAAAGCCTTCTTCAGTTATGTCAGGAACCTCCATGGCAAAGCCCAGGTTTGTTCCGAATTAGTACTTAACAGTACCACTTACACCGATCTTGTTGACTTAGCCAACCTGCTAGCAGATAGGTTCAGCACAAACTTCACCCCTCTGTCCCCCCCAAGGCCCTTCCGACATCCCCAATACTTGTCCCGCAACTCACATCTCCATATATCAAATGCTATAGACCCTATCTAAGGCAAAGAACACAGCTTCCATGGGACCTGATAGCATCCCAGGCTTTATTCTGCACCATCTTCAGCAAGAACTGGCTTTGCCCTTGAGTACCCTATTCAACCACAGCCTAAGTACAGGCTTCATTCCAGCAGAGTGGAGAACTGCCATTGTCCTCCCCTTGCACAAAGGTGGTGACACTATTAACCTTGGAAACTATCGCCCCATTAGCTTGACAAGTCTAATCTGTAAAGCCATGGAGCATATTATTATGGGTCTCATAAACAAAGACATAGGCAATCTCCAAGCACTTGACCCCACCCAGTTCGGATTTGTCAAGGGCAGATCTTGCCTGTTGAACCTGGTTGACTTCTTTGAGACCATCACCAAGGCCATGGATGAGGGAAAGTCAGTGTATACAGCTTACCTTGACCTGGCCAAGGCCTTTGACACAATCCTCCACTCAGGCATCATCAAAAAGCTAACCAACTGGCTCACAGGCAGGACCCTCAAAGTCAAAATAGGAGCCTCCACCTCCAATAGCAGACCTGTCACTAACGGAGTTCCCCAGGGATCTGTCCTGAGACCCCTACTGTTTGGCATCTACTTCTCAGAGGTCCAGACAAAGACAAAATACTTGTGGCTGACCAAGTTTGTGGATGACTTGTAAGCTGTGTGCTGTCATTGACTCCTCAAATGATGTTAACATACTGCAAGAGGGTCTCACAGCAGCTAATGACTGATGCCAAAATCATGACCTCAAGCTAAATGCAAAAAATGTATCATCATACCATTCGGCAAAACCACAGCCCCTACTGACTACCACATCAACAGCAATCCCCTAAGCACACAACCTGTGGTAAGAGATCTGGGCACTCAGGTTGATAGCAACCTCACATTTGACCATCATGTAGCAGCAGTGATCAGAAAAGCCTTTTACTTGGTTCATCTCATACGTAAAGGGATTGCATCCAGAAAAAAGGAGGTTACTACCACTCTATACTCCTCCCTCATTAGACCAATAATTGAATATAATGCCCCATTTGGTATGTACCTCTCCAAACATCTGCACCTATAGGAAAGGCCACTGAAATACCTCACAAAGAGAATCCATGGTCTCCAACACCTGTCCTATGTGGACAGGCACAAATCACTATGACTCGATTCAGTATCGTACAGATTGCTCAGGGGTGATCTGTGTCTTGCCTACAAGGTGATCTCAGACCCTGCCTTGCTAGAGATGCTCCATATCCATAAGTCTAACTCCTCACACGTTACCCACTCAAAAGGCCTGAATCTAATATATGACATCAACAAAACCTGCTGAAGAGACAGGTTTGTCTCCAGTGGCTGCCCCGTCTCTGGAATAGGCTTCCCATACATGCCAAAGGGGCACCTCACTGACCCTCTTCAAGTGCAACCATGATGAGTGGATGGGAACCACAAATATGTGCTTGGGACTAGACCTTTGTCCCTCATTGACAGAGGCGACAGGTGCTGACTGAGGTTTCTTTTGGGGATAAAGTCTTGGCTAGGCTTTTAAGAGCCCCAGTGCCATTAGCTTAGTTACCTCCTATGATCATATGAACATTCCCTTCAGCACAAATAATGTCTCTTCACACTATCAAATCAACAACAATACGCTAAGTACCCATGAAGTGGTAAGGGACCTGGGATCACAGGTTGACTGCGACCTTAACTTCAACCACCACGTGTCTAGTGTTGTAAGGAAAACTTTCTACCTAGTTTACTTGATTAGTAAAGGCATTGCCTCAAGAGCAAAAGAAGTTATTAACCCCTTGAACTCGGCACTTATCCAGCCCATAATTGAGTGTAACACCCATTCTGTATGTACCGCATTAAGCACCTGCAGCAATTAGAGACCTTAGAGGTTTCTAACAAAGAAGATCAAGGGCCTTCAGCATGTGCCTTACATGGACTAGCTAAAATCCCTGTCACTATACTCCTTATTGTATAGACTTCTTAGGGGAGACTTATGCCTGGCCTACAGAGCAACCCAAGACCCAAACGTAATGAACTTACTGCATATTCATAAATCAAATGAGTCTAGCTCTACCCATTCCAGGGACTTAAATGTGTTCTGTGACTTAAATAGAACATGCTGAAGGGACAGATTTATCTCGCAGTGACTGCCACATCTTTGGAACAGACTACCAATTCATGTGAAACAGAGCACCTCTATGACACAGTTCAAGAGGAACCTGGACGAGTGGATGGGACACCATAAATTCTTACCGGAGACAGTGACCACAACTCTCCTGGACATGGGCAGTCATCAAAAAATGCAATCTTGGTTGTTGAATAGTACTTCTATGGTACTACATTGAGTTGAAACAACTAGGCTTAAAATGACCTGCAGGTTGATAGCCTAGTAATCTCCTATGATCCTATGGAAGTATATTCAGACATCATGAGATATGTAATGTAGCACTGCAGCTTGGTGCTACTGAATGTTCAAACTGTTGTCCCACTATAAAATGGGTCTAAACAGGCTGCATGCATAAACATAAGCATGTTTGTCATGCATTTCCATATCATGACAAAAATGGCTGACACGTCAGCAGCAATTCAGAGATAATTGTGGTATATGGTCTCATTACATAACCAGTATACTAAGAAGCCCTTATTAGCAAAATATGAAGCATGGGCACCATTTTACAGAAGAATGCTTACTGATGAAAAACTGGAAAATATAGGACAGTACATTATAATTCTGTGCCTCTGAAGATACTAATAGTGAAGGAAAAGACACCAAGTAATGTACCCCACCACTGTCTGCCACATCTATAGTAGATGGCAGTAACAGAGAAATGAAGGGCAGTAGGGTATGTATGAGTGGGAAAACAGGAAAGTTGCATGGCTTTGTCATGTATAGCTGTAGTGTGAGGAACAGCATGAGCATTGGGCACTTAGGGAAGGACTTTCTACAAAGGATATGATGACACCAGTTGTTAGGTAGTGCTTTGTACGGGTGGTTAATAGGGTTTGCATAGCACCACATGGGACTAATAGGCTACTGCTGAAAGGGTGTAGAGATACCATGCTGCCCTGCTACATTGAGTACATGGAGGCACTGTGTAGCACACTACAGCTGTCTGCTAGTAAGTGTATAATGTGTGTGTTGGGGGGCAGTAGCCTTAGACAAACGACTTCCACAGCATACCAAACACACCTGCTGACTTGACATGTGTGACGTGTAGGTATAGAGGGCTTGGGATGCACCTCTGAGAGAGAAAATGACAGGAAAAGCTCACCACCCAGAAGACAAAGTATAACTGTAGACCCTTCACACACATATACCAAGTGCCTCCTAGGTAAAGGTGCCCAGACAAACTGTGCCAGCTCTTGGTCTGGCAGGGAGTGGTGCAGGGTGTGAATGCTGTGGGTGGCCATAATAGGTCTATGTGAAAGGTGTGGCAAAAGGTAAGTGACATGATACTCTGTGCAAAGAATAAGGCATGGTACAATGCCAAAGACATGTCCACTTCAGGGGGTGGATCACCCCCACATAAGTGACTCACAGAGGTGGAAGAATTTGCATTGTCTCTCTCTGGGGTGGTAGAATGGATCCTAATATCTGGGGTGACTTGAACTGGGGACTGGGCTGTCAATGACCACTAAAGGGTCAGTAAGGGACACATCAGGTTTGTAATACCAGGACTGGTTCACCAAGGACCTTCTGCATATCTTTCCTGGCAGGTACCACTAGTCTGCAACTGCATCAACCTGCTCAACCAGATATTTATGTCACCATATGATATACACTTATCTCATGGTCTGCTACTATGAATACAATGGGGACAGGTGCAAGAACATATATGTGAGTACTTATATAGGCATATTATGTTTTCAAGCCTTCACAGGTTCTACTGATGTAGAGACAAGCACAATGGGAAAGTATGTACCTCAAGCTGGCAGGTCACCAGTGGCAAGCAGTGATGGCAGCATGAAAATTGTACCATCTGGTGACACAGTGGCACTGTCTACAACACTACTGCAAGAGGGCTCAACCACATCCCCATTGTCAGAGGCCCTCATGGAAGTATAAGCTGACCCCACAACCTCATCACTGCATGTAGTACACTCTGTAACAGTGATCCCCTCCCTGCTCTCTATGTGTCACTAGCTCATATAGCATCTGAAATTTGCAGTTTCTGACATGCATGTACCCACTTAGGGGAGAAATGTGATAGGCTGATTTGCCACCATGACTCATGGCTGTCTCTGATCAGGTTATGACACTTGGCATAAATCAGCAGATGTGCAGGTCAGTGATTCAGTGCAGACAGGTGCTGCTGAGATGGTAAATGCACATCATGACTTGAGTGATGACATGCAGCATGTACCAGTGACACAGAACATAGGTGCGGGGATCAGATACTGCTGTTGAAATCACCACTTCTGCCTCATGGAGCTCACCAACCTTGTGTTAACTATACAAGGATGGGTGACTCACTCTCATCTTCCCCCTGCAGCCCCCCAGCACCTGTGCTGCTAATTGCACATGTGTCGTCTGGGGTGCAGTAAGGGCTTTATCCATCTGCCCCACAAGGTCACTGAACTACTGAATGTTCTTTGAAATACATTCATTCGTTAGCTCTGTAGAGGAAAGTGGTATGCAACACTGATAGGTTTACTTTGGCTTGACCCCAAAGTAGTAACTGAATTCATCCCACATTAGGAGAAAGTACAGACTTGGGGATGGCATCCTTACAAATATGCAGAAGCATAGCTTTCATTTGTCCCAAAAATTGGCTCATAATTGGCTTCATCCTCCTAAAAATTGGATTGTATCTATTTATTGAGAAGTGTAAGTGCAGATAATCATTACAGTTCCAGACTTCCTTTACTTCCTCTTTTTCCTTTAAAATGTTTAAGTTAATGTTACGTACATTGAGACCCTGTTTTTGGACTTTTTTCCCCTAATAATGTGTTTTGTTCCTAATTATGGAGGTAAAAAGTTTGAATGCTATAGCCCAAAGTACCCCACTGTCTAGCTGTAGACATTGTCTGTTATAAAAGGAATTTGGTTTGCTTTTATGTCATAGAAGAGCAACATTCGTCCCTCAGCCATGTCTCTTTGATAGCGGTGACCTGCTTGAGCAGCTGCTGAATTGGCCATGTTTCTAAAACTGCCACATTAGCTGTATATCATCTGACAGTAATACTTTCTAACAGCTAATGTTATGGCTAGACATACTATTTGCTGTTGGTCAGAATTGGTTGTTAGACATCCAGATGTCATTTTGAGTCCATGTGTACCACCAGATACAAGTGGTAACCAATTATTTTTAAAAGCCTGTTGAGGAACTTGGGTAGTTTGCTGTCATGTGTATTGTTTACGTGGTAATTACAGTAGCAATAATAGTTGATTAAAGAAGTAAAAAAGATTATTAGTGAAAGAAATATTGTATTCATTTTTCTGTACACAAATTTATTAGACGTTATCTTGTGTAGACGAACAAAACAGAGAGATGGGAAGAGCATTTGGGAGCAAAAATAGCAGTTATATTTTAGTAGTAAGGAGATGACAGTAAAGTGGTAACTACAGGTGGGTTGGAGATCACTAAGAAGCTTTTCAAATGTAAGATGGAAATGGTGGGAAGACAAAGGAGTCTTAGCTGGAAGAGACGTGAAGAGTTTTACACACACAGTTAAATTGCTCATCAGGGTGGGGATGGGATGGGGTGGATGCTGCTAGAAGTCATTGTTACCACTGAGCATTGTGGCAGTTTGGCACTTTGCAAAGGATTAAGGTTGCAAGCTGTAAAGAAGTATATTCCTGTAGCCAAGGTCTTAGTCCCTCAGCCACCATTTTCCTACTGTGTAACTCTAACCAAAATCAGTACTTTGGGGTAAATGCAAAACTGAGTTAGGCTTAATGGTCTCATGGACCACATATCTAACTACTACATATTAACCTATAGTAGACAATGACAAGAAAAGTTGTAGCTGCCTCTAGTTGGAATTAAATAGCAAAGAGGGTAATTTGAACGTTAAAGGCTATAGTGTAAGAGCAGTTAAAATATTATAAATAAGTTAGGTTTCCTTATGTGCCCCCTAAGGGGCAATATGTTTAGGAGAAATAATGTAGTAGACTAGTAAATATGGAATTTAAGGATTTAATGCTAGTGATGCCTAGTTAACTTATTAAGTCATCTGAAGGTGATAAAAGTAAATGTGTGAGGTTAGTATATTCCTTTCATTTTATCAGTTCATTTTGAAAGTACAGTACATTTTTTGGATGAGACTACATCACAAATGGGGAGTTGCCTCTAATGGTAAAACCATATATTATTTCTTGGGTATTTCAGAGGAGTGTCATGCGACAACTTTAACTGGATTACTTACAAAACTAAGTGATGCCAGGGAGGGTGTTTTTTCTCTAGAGTGAAACCTATCACTAAGAGTAGGAAAAAAGGGCAATAAGCCATCTTTTTATTTCTAGAGTGGAACTCAGGAGGAAAAGCTATCTCCCCTCCATTCAAACAATGGTTATTGATTTCCGCTATATAAAACAGCTAATAATGCAGTTTATCATATCATGTGACACATAATGAAAAAGCCAGTTATCTGACATTCAGTTATAAACAGTATACATGACAAAAGGGAAAGTGAAACAAAGACAGCATTTTCCACTAAGTGGTGCTCCAGTACTATTAATTAGCTAAAATATTATGTTGGCACCATGGAGGCATGGATGGTGTCATGTTGTTCTGGAAAAGACTGTATCAAACAGGGCGATCCACTGTATTAAGATACACCTATTTAGTGATGGGCAAATGAAAATAATAATTATTTTCTTAATGTTTTGCTTAGGGAGCATATTTGGATTCAAATGGTTTCCTAATGAGGAAAGAAATTATATTTCTTCATTTAAAACAATCTTAAATATAAATTTGGTAAAAAGTGCAGAAAGATGATGAAATTCAGTGTTTTAAGCCTACATTTTCAATTCTGAACATTATCAGTGACAGTGAGCACATGAATAATGGGCGTCCTTGTGCAGTTCAGTGTGTTTTGGAAAGGCTAGATGAAACTTGAGTGCCAAAATAAAGTCTTTACGCATAAAGGAAGAATATGCAGAATTCACATAATAGTAAGTGGAAGTCAAGATTCAAGCTCAAACCTTAGATCTGTGACACAGAAACTTTAACTTCTGAAACATTATGCCACCCATTGTACTGCCCTTTATGAAAAAGTGTACCAAGTCTGGTCACAGAACCAGGTAATGTGTCACCAGTAGCATTATGCCTGTGTTCGAGATGTATTGAAGCAATCAGTGATGACACAGTGTGTCACCAGTAGCATTGTGCCTGTGCTCGAGATGTAGTGAAATGATCAGTGATGACATAGTGTATCATCAGTAGCACTATGCCTGTGCTTGAGATGTAGTGAAACAATCAATGATGACATAGTGTGTCACCAGTAGCATTGTGCCTGTGCTCGAGATGTAGTGAAATGATCAGTGATGACATAGTGTGTCACCAGTAGCATTATGCCTGTACTGAGATGTAATGAAACGATCAGTGATGACATAGTGTGTCACCAGTAGCATTATGCTTGTGCTCAAGATGTAGTGAAACGATCAGTGATGACATAGTGTGTCACCAGTAGCATTATACCTGTGCTCGAGATGTAGTGAAATGATCAGTGATGACATAGTGTATCACCAGTAGCATTATGCCTATGCTCAAGATGTAGTGAAATGATCAGTGATGACATAGTGTGTCACCAGTAGCATTATGGCTGTACTCGAGATGCATTGAAGCAATTGTTGATGACATAGTGTGTCACTAGTAGCATTATGCCTGTGCTCGAGATGTAGTGAAATGATCAATGATGACATAGTGTGTCACCAGTAGTATCATGCCTGTGCTCGAGATGTAGTGAAATGATCAATGATGACATAGTGTGTCACCAGTAGCATTATGCCTGTGCTCAAGATGTAGTGAAACAATTAATGATGACATAGTGTGTCATCAGCAGCATTATGCCTGTGCTCGAGATGTAGTGAAACGATCAGTGATGACATAGTGTGTCACCAGTAGCATTATGCCTGTGCTCGAGATGTAGTGAAACGATCAGTGATGACATAGTGTGTCACCAGTAGCATTATGCCTGTGCTCGAGATGTATTGAAATGATCAGTGATCACATAGGAAACATCCAGACTTTGAACCCAAACTAGTTTGGGTTTTTCAAGGGTAGCTCATGCCTACTCATCCTGGTGGGCTTCTTTGAGAAGGTCATCAAAGCAATGGATAAAGGCATAATGGTTCAAACTGCTGCCCTTGACTTGGCCAAGGTATTTGACACAATACCCCACTTGGGCATTGTTGACAAACTCAAGAGGTTAGGTATAAACCCTTATGTCAATTGGTGGATAGCAGCTGGCTCACAAAGGACCAAGGAACTTAGAACTGGGGAGTCCACCTCTACAAACAGGCCAGTCACCAGCAGAGTCCCTCAGGGATTGGTCCTGAGGCCGCTCATTTTTGGCATCTACTTCTCTGATGTTAAGGCCAACAACAAAAGCCTCTTTCTGTCCAAATATGCAGATGATTGCAAATTAGGAGCAGTCATAGAATCCCCTGCTGACACAAAAGTTCTCTACGAAGGGCTGACACAGACAAACCTCTGGAGTGAGATCCATGGATTAAAACTAAATATCAAGAAATTTCTAATAGTATTGTTTGGGAAGTAAGCCACCCAGAGTAACAATCATGTTGACAGCATGCCTCTAAGACCTGACCCAGTAATCAGGGACTTGGGAAAACACATAGACAATAGCTTTTGACCACCGCATGTCTATGGTGGTGAGGAAATCATTTTATGTTGTGCACCTTATAAACAAAAGTATGAAATCTAGGTCCAAGGAAGTTATTGTTCCACTATATTCGGCATTCATTTGACCTATCATTGAGTGTAATGCCCCCTGTGGTATGTATCTAACTAAGCACATCCAACAAATGGAACATCCACAGAGGTTCCTCAGTAAAAGAATACAGGATGTAAATAACATGTCCTTTGCGAACCGTCTCAAAGCCCTATCCCTGTATTCCATCTCCTACGGGCTGTTAATGTGAGATCTAGGTATGGCATACAAGGTATCATCGGACCCCACTCTGATGAACCTCCTGCATATCCACAAAAAAAACAGTACCAGAATTACCCATTCTAAAGACTTAAACCTTGCCTGTAACGTAAAGAGGACCTGCTGGAGAGACAGGTATGTATCCCAGAGATTACCCTTCTCTGGAACAGGCTTCCATCCATGTGAAGCACACTTCCTTTTTTGCAGCTGATTGCTGCTGCCCTGTTTTGTGTATTCTGTCTGATAATGTTTCATGATATCCTGGTGTCACTAATTTCTCATGTGATAACTGTATTACAAATTGCTCCAGTTCACCATTGTTCACTCTCCCTTGAATTCTAGTTATGTTAATGTTGTTCCTCCTTGGGCAATTTTCAGCCTGTCTTTTTATTATGTCTTTTAGTTCCCGTATTCTGTAAATTTACTCCTACGGCTCACCTTTAACTGCTGTTTTATCTTCTTCCTTTGTAGCATTTCCACTTTTGTTGCTGTTCTATTATTTGTTTCAAGAACTCATAACTTGGCCTACTGTTATTACCTTTTTCAACAAAATACATAGTTGCTCTTCCTTATTTTCAGTTTTAAAGGCAGCCATCTGTTCCTCCTTTTATTTATATTCACTTATCTTTCTTTCTGTGTTGCTTTTTTTCCCTGCAAGCACCTTATTTTATCCAAATGGCTGCAGGCCTTTTCCAGAACTTTGGGCTTAGGCAGCCATCTTGGCTAAGATTTCTACCACCCTAGTTCCTCACAACCATTTTTCTCTGAGATTTCATTTATTACAATCACCCAGTTCATTGTAGACTTTAATTCTTGATCTTACCACTCTCACAGAACTATAGGAGTAATACTAGGTAAACAGACAGTGGGAGCATAAGATAACAAGCACTATATACAATTATAGGCTCATAGGTTCATAGGAAGTTACTAGGCTAGTGGCCCTGGAGCCTTTACAAGCCTAGCCATGTTAATCCCAAGTATCTCCATTTGTTTTTTTTTTTTTTTTTGGGTAGTTTGCAGAATGAATTTAAGAACAGAGTGAGTCTGTGAACAGCACTGACTACCCCGATCCACAAGGAACATGGGTGCCACCCCAGGAGCAAATTTGTAGTCTCCCATCTAATTATCTAGGTTGCATTTGAATAGGGCCATTGAGGAGCTTTGTTTTATGTGAATAGAGAGTGTAGTCCAGAGAAGCAGCAGTCTCTGAGAGACATTCTGTATATGTCTCTACAGCATGATCTGTTAATATCACAAGCTAGGTTGCAATCCATGACTCTTGAGCCATCTGACTTGCAGATATGCAGCATTTCTATTAGGGCAGGGTTGGATGGAGATTGTTCAAAAGAATAAAAGACCCCTTCCAAACACAGCTGTACAAATGATTCACACTCAGAATCCAAAACGCTTTTATTAACTAAAATAGGTACGTGCTTTCACAGATAATGGTCTGAAGAAGCAGAATAGCTTCTATGAAAGTGCTTACCTGTTTTAATTTAGCTTCTGAGTGCAAATTGTTTTTACAGCTGTGTTTGGAAGGGGTCTTTTATTCTTTTGAACTTTGCTGCTGCTGTAGGGACCCCTACCTTCACTGAGTGATCTTTGTTTAATCTTGGATGCAGATTGCCCTAAAGGCCAGGCACAAGTCACCTCTCAGCAGCCTATAAGATACAGAGTAAAGTGAAAGAGCTTTCAGCCTGTCCACATAGGTCATAGTTTGGAATCCCTGTATTTTATTAGTGAGAAACCTCTGAGGCGTTTCCAGCTGCTGCAGGTGTCTGGCGAAGTATGAGCAAAATGGTGCATTATACTCTATTAGTGGTCTGATTAGGGTTGAGTACAGTAGAGTTAGAATACCCATTGACCTATGCCCTTACTTATGAGGTTGACTATGTAGAAGGCTTTTCTTACCACTGTGGAAACTGGTGGTCAAAGTTCATATTGCTATCAACCTATGTTCCCAAGTCTCCCACCACTGGGTTGGAGCTCAAGGGGGTGCTGTTAATATTGTAATTTGTAGGGAATTTCACTTTGCCAAAGTGAATAATTCTGCATTTTTTTGCATTTAGTTGTAGACCATGGCTTTAGCACCAATCATTTCTTTGTGTTAGCCCTTCTTGTAATATATTGACATCATTGGGGGACTCGGTGATTGCTCCCACTTTGCAATCATCTGCAAACTTAGTGAGCCAAAGGCCTTTTACTTTGGCCTGGAATTCTGCGAAATAGATGCCAAACAGTAAGGGGCCCAGCACAGACCCATGTGGTACTCCACTGGTGATGGGTCTACTGGTGGAGGTGGAGTCACCAATTTTGACAGAGTGTGTTCTGTCAGTGACAGTTACCTACCCATCTAGTAATTTAAGGGTTAATCCCTGTCTGGGAGAGTTTCTCAATGATGCCAGAGTGGGGAATTGTGTTAAAGCCTTGGCAAGGTCAAGATAGGCTGTGTGTACTGTCTTATCTTCATCCATGGCTTGATCACATTCTCAAAGAAGTCTACCAGATTTAATAAGCATGAGCCACCCTTAACGAAGCCACACTGAGTTGGGTCAAGCATTTGAGATTGCCTATATCCTTGTTGGTAGGGCCCATGATAATTCTTTCCATGGCCTTACAGATAAGGCTGGTCAAGCTTATGAGTCTGTAGTTCCCAGGGTCAGTTGATGGCCCCCCTTTGTGAGGGGGATTACTGTTGCTGTTCTCCAGTCTATAGGAACATAGTCAGTTCTCAAGCTATGATTAAAGAGAATGCCAAGTGAGTCTGCTAGGTCTTGTATTACACTGTTTAGTAAATAACCTGGGATATTATTTGGTCCCATTAAGGCCATGAGTTCCAAGATGACCTGTTCTCTAGAGATACTAAGCAGAGGGCTGGTGTCAGGCATGCTTTGGGATATGGTAGGTGGGGATGGGGGGGTGAAGTTTGTGCTGAATCTGTCAGCTAAAAGGTTGGCAATATCTTCCAGTGTAGTATGAGCGATCCTATCTACAACCAGTTTGGCACATAACTGGGCATTTCCTTTTAGACTTTGGACGTAGTAAAAGAATGCATTATGATTATCCTTAGCTAGGGATAAAATTTTAGTTTTGACTTTACAAGATTTCTGATTTTCTTGTTTAGGCTTAGGAGGGAACTCTTCCTCTGCAGAGTGATATCCCTCTTGCATTTGGACAACAGTTTCTTCCTCTTGTTATATAATCTGTTTATATTTGAAATCCACCACTGTGGCTTATTTTTTGGGAAGACCTGGTTTTGATCTGGTCAAGTACAGCAAAGTTTATGCAGTCGCTTAAGTGTTTGTACAGAGCATTTGCATAAACTTCTGCATAGTAATCATTGATGTCTGCGATTGTGGGTGGTATGAAGCTTTTTATGCCATCACTTAGTAGGCTGTAGTTAGCTTTGGTGACTTTTTTTATAATTTTTCATTCCTGTGAGGGTATCAGTTCCAGTAGTTACTTCAACTAAGACAGATTTGTGGTCTGACTTAATCAGGGAGGGCATCACGCAGGGGAAGTACAGTGACCCCCCCCCATGTTGGTGAGTACTATGTCTAGAACATTAAAGCCCTTAGTGGGATTGCAGACTATCTGTTACAGAGAATTTGAATTAAAGTCCAGAAACCTTTGGGCAAACATGTTTTTGCTTGTGTATGTCCCCCAGTCTATGGAAGGATAGTTGAAATCTCCCATGACTAAGGTGTTGGGCTGTATGTCGAGGGGATTCCATTAAGTCATGGTAGGAGATGTGCTTATCCTGGTCCATTGTGGGGGATTTATAGCTAGCAATGACCTTGTTATGGTTCATAGGTTCATAGGTTAGTACTAAGCTAGCTGCCCTTGCGAGCCATTTTAAGCCTAGCCAATTATCCCTTGTGAGATTCAAACCCTGCACCTTGTGTTTGTAAGGCAAACACCTTAACCATTAGGCCACCCTCCTACATTCCCAATAGTTAATTGGACATGGAGTAGTTTGAGAAAGTCATGCTGTTTGATCAGTCTCAAAATGTATTTGGTTTTAATGAAGATGGATACACCTCCACCTTTGGTGCCATCTGAATGTGTGGAAGGCATTGTAATCTTGCATGGCCAGGGTGCTCTCAGTGGCCTTGAACAATGTCTCAGTAGCTGCACAGATGTCAGCATCCTTCAAGGTGAGGAGTGCTTCCAGGGAGTGCAGTTTCATGTTTAAATGCCTAAAATTAAGCAACATGACCTTGAGTTTGTATAGATTAGATTTTGTTACTTTTGAAAATTTGTTATTTTGTCATTGCCTAAAAAAGGTGTTATGGGGGAGGCATTTAACTAGACAAACTTTAAATTTCTTTCCAGCCTTTGCAAGCACTTAATAGTACTTGCCTTCCAGGGCTGTACACAGCAACCATTGTGTCTCCTCATCAAATCTCATGATTAGCCTTAAAAGTAGCCAAAGTAGTACTTTTTGAATTTGCAGTAGTAACTTCTTCCATAGGCTGAAAATACACTGGGTTAGGAGTGTGTCCTTCAAATCGGTTGTGATTATTAGTTAATATAGATTTAGGGCCCCAGTGCAGGTTTTTGTAGAGCCACTGGTTTTACAAAGAAATAGGAGGTCAAGTAGGGTTAAGTCTTTCATGGCTCAAAAAGTGAGACCCAGGTCACCTGGGAGCAGTTAGCAGATTATGGAGTATAAGGAGAGCTGTGCTAATCTTCTGGGACAGTTGAAGGATGTATGACCTTCTTCTGGGTTAGTAATCTCTGGGTCTTTTTCAGTTGAACGTTATGCTTGGACTGCTACTTACTAGAAGGGACTTTGTATTTGGTAATCGGTCTGATAAGGGAGGAGTACAGTGGCAGGGTGACATCTTTATATCTTGAATATTCCCTTGGAAAATAACTTGGCCAGTTGGAAGAATTTTCTGATTATAGAAACACAATGATTAAATGAGAGAGAGAGATGTCCACATACCCAGGTCTCTTATGGCCATATCTATCTGAAGAGGACTACCATCTATAACATACGTGATGGGAACAGCTTTATTTTTTCCATATTCACCATACTTTTTTTTGCATTTAGAGCAAGAGTATTTTTGCTACACCAGTTATGTGTATATTGCACCCCCTGCTAGAGCTGTTTAATATCACTGGAGAGCAGATAATAGTGCCCGGTTGGCATTCATTAGCAAACTTGGTCAACCATGCTTTAGGGATATTGTCTTGAATGTCTGCAAAACAAATACCAAACAGCAGAAGGCCCAGCACTGATCTCTGTGGTACCCCACTCATTAACTAGTTACAATTTTATATTCAGACAGGGTACAAGCAAGTTTCAGAATTTGAGATCTGCTGGGTAGTCAGTTTATACTCCGACAGACAATTCAGGGTTTTTTATTGTTTGCCTGATTTTTTCAATAATACCAGTGTGTTGACAGAGTCAAAAACCTTGGTCAATCTGTGATAAGCATCTCAGAAAATGGTATGTTAAAACTGGTTAAGCAGTTTGTGTCTTCGTACATTGGCTTGGACCACACTCTTTTGTTGATCTATTGATTGTGCGCTGTGCCTCTCTACTTTTCTGACATATACTTTTCCGTTGTTTTTCTTCACCTGACTATTCTTTCTATAAAGTCCTTCAGACTTTTGGAACATGAAATACCTCTAGTAATCATATGGACCATACTTGCTATCATGCTGTGATTGCTATCACATACCCCTACTCTACTGTTACTTGGTTACCTTTTATATATCCTTCCATTCACCAAGAATATTGAAGTTTGCTGTTTACCATTCTTTGTATTTAAGAAATGACTTGAGGTTGTATGTGTATTCAAAGTACTGTACACAGATGACACTGATGAACTTATTTTTGCTTGGATCATAAGTCATACTTGATGTACCAAGGATAATGGGACAGTTGCCATTTTGTAAATTTTGTTAGGTGAGGTTCTTTAACTGTTGCTTAATTGATTTTAGCGCATGCGCTTGTTTTCTTGATTGCCGTAAGACATGTTTCTTTATGTATCCTCATTTGTTTCAGTGTAGAATTTTTTTATTGGATTATTTGTTAGTAAATCTTGTGCTTGAAGCTTTTCTAACCAGATATCCACCTTAAATGGGCTCCGCCCAGTTTTGACTTCCGTGTTAAAAACAAACATACAAATGAGCTAAAAGGCATACAAATTAGCATAGAGCTTATTTTATGGTAAGCTGTGAGTTATTTGTTGGAGACACAGTAGAAACACAGCATTAATCACCTTCACCAACAAAACACTGACGATGATGGCTGGTAGTGAACTGTTTTACTAGATTTATGAAGGAAGGTGACTCAGACCTACAGACCAGAATAACTCTTCCATAAACTGTTGTGTAGAAATTGCTTGACTGAATGCTCTTTTCAAGGTCATGTTAGTGCAGTAAAGAGGAGTTCCCCAAATGTCAAGTTCTGGGACCCTTATAAAAAAAGTAATAATAAATGTAACTATGCTAACTTTAACTAGTCTGGAAATCACTTGAGTTTTATATGCAAATTACTTGGCAATGCTAGCCTCAGATTATTCCTTTTGTTTATCAAAACAAGCCTTAATCTTTACCTTAACAAGCTTCAGGTCTGGCTTACTAACTTGGAACTTGAAATCAGGTACAGTAAGACCAAATTAGTGATGAGTGGTTCACACAGAAGACTGACCTAAGTTCTAGGTATCTCAAGGGAAGGTGGCCCTAATGACTTCTTATCAACATTTTATTTATTCCTAACATCAATACTACAATACTCCTTATCTATGTTTTCTAAATCATAACTAATGTGTGCTTGTCACATATATTGTATATGAACTCTTTGTTTGCATACTAAATGTTTTAATCTTGGAATTTAATATTATTTATAATGTCATCACAGAAGAAATACGTGTTTTATCTTTGTGTAGTGTCACTTACACTGAGAGCAAGTCTTTCAGAATCAGGGCAGACTTACACTGAGAACAACTCTTTTGGAGTCAGGCCCTTTGTCTGTTAAACCTGCATTCCCTAGCCTTTTTTCATCCATCTCTCTGATTGCTGACTACTATTCTTTGTTATAGAGTGAGCTTTTATGTGTTATTTTGAGTCTGTGATGGGACACCATGTAACTAACCCTGTTGTACTTCTTGCTAGGTGTCAGTAGCATTGTCACATATTGCCATAATCCCAATTACAGATTGGTTTTCTATATTTTATGCAACTAGATCAGAACTAGTGGTCCATTTTCCACTTGATGGAATGCCTAAAAAAATGTACATATATATATATATATATATATATATATATATATATATATATATATACAGATATTATTGTTACATGTTCCATCTCATTGCCAGACTGTGTCTGAAACTTTATGCTATCCAATCCAAAAACAATTGTGTTTCTAAGTGCATACCGTAGTACTAACACTTAAAACAATGAGTGAGAAGGTCACTTAAAAAACAATCAGTAAAAACAAAAATGAAAACTCCAGCAAAGCTAGAACTTCCACTGAGTGACCTCCCAAACCTCTTGTATCAGAGGCACATGGGATGTATGCAAATTAATCTTATGAACATCAAGTGTTTCAGCTCAATGGCAATTCTGAATGCCCATGACTTGTTATATATCCCATGTGCCTCTGATTCAAGAGGTTTGAGAGGTCACTCAGTGGAAGTTCTAGCTTTGCTGGAGTTTTCATTTTTTTTTTACTGTTTGGTTTTTAAGTGACCTTCTCACTCATTGTTTTAGTTTATTGTTTGGGATATTTTTGCAGTGACCCTAATGATAATGGACATCAGTTGGCCATAACAGCCCTGTGTTTCTAATGCTTAGTCAAACACTCTGCTTGTGCTGTGGAGGTCATAACAATGTTGAAATATGCATATCCACAGCTAGTGGGGTTTGGCTTTATTGGCCTGAAATTGTCCATTAAAACGACAAAACAAGTCATGAGCATTCAGAATTGCCATTGAGCTGAAACACCTGATGTTCATAAGGTTCATTTGCATATATTCCATGTGCCTCTGATACAAGAGGTTTGGGAGGTCACTCAGTGGAAGTTCTAGCTTTGCTGGAGTTTTCATTGTAGTACTAACACTTGGATAAAAGTTGCAGTATTCAGGCCTTGGTAGCTGCATTGCAGGGCAGAATGCAGATGCAGGTAATTTACACCCCCAGCGAGCATATTGTCGTTGTCAGTCTTGGTGGCATGACTTAAAAGTAGTAGGAGTGTAAAGAAATGAAATTCAGCAGTGCTTCACCTAATAAGCTGTCCCTGTGAAATGCATCCATATCCAAAGCTGCAGTCTTAGATCTTTAGAAAGCAGTAACCTTATGGATAAGAAAATAGTTTGGAAAGACCTGTTAAAACAGTCACCTTTGCAGATATAGAAAATGTTGGATTAATGGTAAAAGAACTAGATGCAAATGATTAATGTGAATCTACCCTGTATGCAACTTGATTTTGCAGTCTTGGCAGGTTTGGTGTAGCATGACTGTTTATCCTGAATGCTTTTTTGTAAGCTCTGAGGTCATCATATATAAAAATCGGTTGTGTAAGTATTTTCTGCTACCCTCATTATACTACTAATGCGTTTTGTATCCAGCTGTGCGAATGCCCTGTATCCTTCTCAGTGTTTGTTAACTTTAGTTTGTTACTACACTGTGGCTCAGGTCATGGCTAAAAATGGTCTTTGGACCTACCCTTCTGATTGATTTTGCTTTATTTTTTATTGACATGTAGTGGTCACTCAATGGAAAATGGAAGAAGGCAACAGAATTACCGCATCCCACCCAAAAGCATCAGCCTGTCAATAAATGTGTAAAAACGTCCCTGAAACTTGATAGTATAGGTTATGTTAAGCAATTTTCTATTATAAATCTTCTTCATTTTTTCACCTTTTCAGTGCCAAGGCGAAAAAAAACTTGTTTCCTTCTCAATTACAAAGACAAGTTATTTACAGCAGATCACAAAGTCAACATTAATATTAATGACTTTGTTTTATAAATGTCTGATATCTGCATTAACCACATCTATTAACAGGCCAGCCTTCAGACATCTTTCACCTCTGAAATGTATTTTCATTCAGGAAGCCTGCTGCTGTTTCTGTATTTTTAAAATCTGAGACTAAATAACACTTTTTCTGGCTCATGTTTTCCTACTTCCTTTTCAGTCACTGATTACAAATTGCTTTTGATCTGGCTTGACATCTTAATGCAGTGTTAACTGTGAATTATCAGGGTGTGTGGATTTGAGAGGTTTTATTTTAAATACAGTTCAGGTAAAAATCCATTATGCTTACTCACCCTAGATAGTGAAATACTCAGATGCCAAGCATGAAAGATTGCCTGTATTAAGCATTTGTCTCCTCATAAGATGGACATTGCACATTGTATTTGTTTTAATAGATACTAAGAAGGCTCTGCAACTTAAATTGTGATACTCCTATTCCTCAAAAAGTTATCAGCCATTACAGGCATAATAAAATATAAGATCAAATAAAAAACATACTCATTTTGAGCACTGGATACATGTTTAACTATATGGGGCTTCACTTGTGTTTTGAAATGTAGGCCTTATTAATCAGCCATCCACCTCTGATTTCAGATGTTCTTCATGCCAATATTTTTAATAAGGATACCATCCTGATCTACTCATTATATCCAGTTTCATGTGCCGTACTACTTGTAACCCAAACACCAGTGACATTTTAGATATATTTGATTTGGTTCATAGCAGAATGAAACTGTTGCCAGTTTATTTTATACTTTTACAGCTAACTCTTAGGAAAATCCTTTGTAAAGCGGAACTTCACTTAGTTTAAAAATTATGTGTTAAGGCACAAAACAGAATTCAGTTTCAGCATTCCATTTCTACCTTGATAACATTTGTTGGCTTCTTGTGATTACTTCTGTGTTAACTTTGCATAAAGTGCAATTCAATGTGAAAACAACACTGTAAAATATGTGAGACATCACTGGTGATGCTCACACCATTTTTAGCATATGCCTGGAAGGGGTGCATTCTGCAGTAATTTTGATGATGCATTTGTGGGGCTAGAAGTCTTCCTTTCTTGGGTCCATATCATTCTGCACTTTCATGTGGCGCCCTCAAATCCTGGAATATGAAATGCAAAGACTATGTGGGTTGATTGTCTTCATCTATCAATAGACAGTTCTGGTGCAACACAGTCATAGCAAGTTCCATCTCTAGCAACCGTCATAAAGGACAGAAATATGTACAAGTATTGGTGGTGGTGTTAGAATTTCTCTTTTTTTCCAGGGATTAACATATTGTCCCAGAAATGGTATTCTCTGGGAAGTGCCTTTTGGTTCTGATGAATATTGCATATTTATATAGATTTCTGTATATACTGTCCATATATGTATAGGCCTTCAGAATGACAGTAACAATACTGGGTGTGCATGTAACTGGATAATGAAGAATATGAATATGCATGGGATGCCTGGCAACATGGAGATACAGAAAATGTGCAGGAGCAAAGTGTCATGTGCAGGAAATCTGGTCAGGTTGTGACCACTTTTAGCAGGGGAGTATAGTGTTTAATGGGTGGTGGGGAGGATTAGAGATGGCAATATCTTTTTTAAAAAACAGTCACATGAGGGGATGGAATTGAGGATGCTTGGCTAATAGCCAAGGGCAATACATTTATAAGAGGATCCTACAGGACAACTTGACTTACTTTTTTAAAGTATTAAGCCAGCAAATAGAAGGGAGGAATAATAAACAGCAGGATGATTTCTTAAGATGGCAAGTACTGATGCTGATAACGTACAGATAAATTTCACTGTGGTCCATTTTCCTCCTGAATCCCAAAAATGTTACTTTAGAAGAACTGCCATTGTTACACATATATCTCTGAAAGTGCGCGCGCGCGTGTGTGTGTGTGTGTGTGTGTGTGTGTGTGTGTGTGTGTGTGTGTGTGTGTGTGTGTGTGTGTGTGTTTCTGCTTGCCCTACAGTGGACTGGTGCAGGGATTGTTCTATGCCTTTTGTCTGTTGCTTGCAAGAATAAGCATTAGCTTCCCTGCAGACCCTTAAAGGATAAAAGTAGGTATCTGTGAGTGAATGCATGAATGAATTATTATTTTTTAATAGGTGATATAATGCTAAATATTGGGTAAAGGGCCACTAATGAACAGAATGGTGTATCTTAAAAAGTTAAGGCTGGCAATCAGACATAAACGATAATGTAAGTGCAGCGGGATAAAGGTATATGTTGTTAACAGCGAGGTATGCAGAGTCGTCTTCCCATCATCCAAGTCTGGAACTGCTTTTAATATTAAATCTGCCTATAAATAAACCTACATATGGCCTCTTAGCACTTTACATAATTAACAACATGATTGGATTTGTTCGAAGGCTGCAACTAGAACTATTGGTATTTCTTGATTGAGGCGGACAGCGTTTCATAACATTCTCACAGATACTGGGATCCTAAAAGTCTTGTAAAAAATATCATTAATTCATCTATATGACTACTTTTTAATATCAAGATCCATGCCTCTGTGAATGTCTAACGTTTTCTGAAAATGAATTTACTCCTGCCTGCTGCTGAAACATCAACTTTCTGAATATATGTAGATTTTTTGGATTAATAACTGCAGAAATCACCAGTACTGTATTTTACACAAAATGCTTCTTGTAAAAATGTTTGGCCCTTAATGGCAAATATTTCCTTATGACATCTATTAAGTTTGTATTTGTAATCTTTCATAAATCTAGGTTTAAGACTCTGTCCAAACTAAGCAAAGTACAGTGAAAACTACTGTGTAAAATGTAAAGGAAAGCTCCCTTACTCTTGTATGAATTGATATGCGCTGTAAATTCCACACGTAATCATACAGATTATCTGGAGAAAACCATCCAAATTGTGGTGTATTTAAATAAAGTAAATGGTTACTCCATCACCACAGAGCAGTGTGCTTAAACCTTTCAGACTAAGCAGTCTACTTTTTAGCTTACCCAGTACTTCCTCCTCCACAATTGCATCATCAAAGTGAGTGGCATGCTGACAGGTTTGCAAGAAAAGTTAAGAGACTACATTTAGTAGATGAAATACAGGATTTAATGTCTGAAAGTTTTTATTCCAAATGTACAATGAAATTATACTGTGTGAAGATAGTTAACAGAGAGCAGCAACTGGTGAAAGCTCTGTGACCAAAAACTTTTCTCTGACAGAAAACATAATCAAAAAGTTAAAATTTTGAGACAGATGTTAGCTAATTTTATTCACTAATAGTTGTCCCGGTCCCCTTCAATAACACACATCACACCAAATGACATTTGACGACCTTTATTAGATTTCCATAACATAGCTTTGATCACCAACTTTATTAATTACAACTATTCATGATATAATTGGTTCTAAATACAGCATAACATGTAATGTTAATCAGTACAGCGTACCTACTCACCCTGCCCCAGTAAGCAGCGTCCACACCTCTACTCACTTACTTTACTTATGAAGCAGCATCCCATCTCACTTCATACACCATTCATTGTAATGTTAATCAGAGCAGTGTACCTACTCACCCTGCCCAACAAGCAGGGTCCATACCTCTGCTCACTTACTTTACTTATGAAGTAGTGTCCCAACTCACTTCATACACCATCCATTGAATTACCTTCCACCAAATAAGCACCATCCTTACCTCAGCTTGCGTAATCTATTCAGCAAGCTTCCTTCAACTACTCATTTCCATTCCCCAGATCCTTGAAATGAACATCCAGACATCAGAGGGGGAACAGAAGAGGGCAAGCCTATCCCTCTTCTCCACCAACCAGCCTGACCAGGCTGTTCTCCCTCTCTTCTACCCAAAATTTTCAATCCACTTCCCATAAAGGGAAGGATCAAGCCAAACATCATTTGGTGTACCCATCATCTGCAAAGCACTTTAGAATCCCGCCATAAACCCCTTTGCCATGCCATTACTGAAACACACCCTAATGAAACTAAATAAAGTAGGATTACCATGACCCCGTTGTAACACCGGAACATCCACACCAAGAGAACACATACCCTTTTAGCCCGCTGCCTTCAAAGCTGAAATCATGGCTCAACCTGAATGTATTGACAGCCTATAACCACAACAAAACCACAAACTATAACCCCTTGAACTCAAGACGGCACCCAGTCAAACTAGTAGCAAGTCTCACACCCAAGACCCTGTTAACCGTAGCATATCACCTTAGCCCACCCACTACCCAACATATATATGTGCAACAACTCCATTACCGTAGGAAACAGTCTAACACCAACTTTAATGTCCTACCTTAGCCGAAAACCAGCACCCCTTGACCTAGTTCCCGAAAACCCGCCTGCGCTCAGCAATGAACTACTCTACATACACAGCGATACATACACCCAATTCACTCATTACCAAACCATACTTAACCCCTGTTTGGCCCTGGCCTTTCCCCCTGGAGAGCTCTTTCCTTATATTGCCTATACCACTAGTAGGCAATTAAGACCTGTCCTACCACAGCCTTATCCTGCAACTAAGCTTCCTTTAAACCTCCCAACTCCCCTGTAACAACGCACCCAGTTTTAAAACTACCTCACCAACTGCCTGTCTACCATGCTTCTTAAAACTCTGCTCACAAAATTGACCCAAACACCAAGTGAAATGATCCTTGTGGTATTCTGTAAAATCTTAATCTGTTATGTAACATTAAACATACCTATTCAAGGGACAAATTTGTCACCCCAAAGACTCCACCCATTAAGAACAAAATCCAGCATCCTATCACACACCTCATTGGTCCTCCCCTAAATACGGTTCAACCACTGAATGAGAAAATACAACCACCCCAAGGTTCTTAAGAAAACAAGGGTTGAGCTTCACTGGCTTGCAAGAGTCACAGGGGTTTAACCTAATAAGCCCTGCACTCCTATGAATGTCATGACTACTCATCCCGTAGGATCCCCCACTCCCCGTAACCATCCCCACCCATTACCCCCTTGGCCCCCCCACCTACATCTTCCTTACTTGCTCCATGTATCAATGCAATAATCAGCTCCCACTTATTGAACACAGAGCTCTAATATGTCTTAATAAGGTGATTACTCAGACTCACTTAGAGCCCCATTCAGGTGGCAAAACATCTGACCTATCAAAAACGTTACCTTTCAGATCCCCTTTCAAGCCACCGCATGATGCCTTCTACCCTCCAGCAATTTCAGTCAATAACTGTTGCCACCTTGAGCTCCCCATGTGTAGCATCTTTGCTCACCACTGCTTCCATCATCTGTGAACTCACTGTGTAGCGCCACAACTGGTACTCATCACACCATCATCTACAAAGAAAAGGGCAAAAGTAAATCCTCTAAAATGTAAAGAGAAGGCTCTGCCTTATACTCACCTATTCCAAATTATAGCAGCAGAATTCCAAAATCCCCATCTGCAAGAAAAGGGCATATAAATCATCTAAAATACATAATGCATATTCAAAGACATCTTCAAAGACAACCTATCCTGCCAACCCAGGAAGGAATGTACAGAATAACAGGTTTTGCATTCACAGGAATTAGTTAGAAGATATGCTTGTGTTGTCCATTGCCTCAATGTGCTATACACTTAATGTAGGCTTTCCTGAACCTAGGCACACGCTATCTTAATGAACCAAAGGATATTCCAATTCTCAAATGCTAAATGTATAATCCGGCACCTAATCATCTCCTGTCAGATAAGTAGTACGATCACTGCAAACCCTCTATGTCAACGTCTTAGAGAAAGAAATCAGGACAAAGCCCTAAGTAAAACTGTAAAGATTGTCACACATCTCTCATGCTGCCCTGTGAAATCCCTATTCAGTTTACCTTGTGGTAAAATACAGACTATGCCAAATGCATACAGGGCACATCTGGTACCTGCTGAGGTACTGTGACTGCTGTTTCCGAAGCACAAGGCAAAATAATAAAGGGAGACATTGCTTAATCCTCCGCATACATTTCAGTCCCTTAGTGCAAGAAATCTGGACAAAGTTGTAAATAAAAGTGGGACGAAGGGCCCAATTAGGGACAGTTATAAATATTGCTTCTACAAACCTATAAAGCTGATATGAGTTTTCCATTGGCATGAAATTTTGAAGGGTACGCAGTCCGAATCTCAGTTGACTGTAATTATTAAAATATTGCCACTAGCTTCAGTCTGTAATGATTTGCCCCTAATTTGCTGACCTCAGTTTTATGAAGACAGACCAAATGAGGCAAAATCTGGACCTTCTGCAAAATCTGCCCATAAATCAACAAAAATAACAGATTCTGTAGCAGCCTAAGTTTGTGAAAAAACAGAAAGCCTGAAACTGCAATATCTGACCTACATTTTTTTTTGCATAGGGCTGTGAAAGCCATTGATGTACCATGACTACAAATCCATAGAAAATCAATAAAATTGGATGCTCCACGATGAACCAAAGAAACACTACATAGCCAAGCCCCAGACAGTCTGCAACAGCTGAGAGATTTTGGCAATTTTTCTAATTTCATATAGTACTCACTATACTTCCATGGCTTTTCATGTAAAATCAAATAGTACTCATATTTCCACAGCTCAGACTTAACCCAGTAGTTCTTAATGCTACTGCATATGCGCAGTACCACCTCTGTCCCCCACACGAAACTCAATGCCCGCGAAATGGCCATCTTGACATCCTCCAACCCCCAAACTACCACTGAATTACTCAGTGACCAGGAAAGGCACCTATATGAACTGATGGAAACAGGGAATTCAGTAACTGACCACAAAATAATATAACCCCAAGAAATGAAAGCGGTACCCTGGTGCCTTTTTTTTTTTATCCAGTACTGTAGTTCCCATAGCAGCAAAGCAGATGGAGCTGTGATGGTGTTTGGAGAACATAGTATTTCTAATAAAGGGGGAAAGGAGATTCATTGGCTCATTTCTTGATTAAATGAAAATTTTCCCTGCGAGATGTAGCCAAGCTTGCAACAGCAGCAACTCAGGCAGACATGAGGAAGGCCCATAATACAGCGAACCACCGACAAAACCAACCAAAACAGCCACCAGGAAAAGCCGACAAAACTGTGAACCAGCACCGACACCAAAGCAGGCACTGAGAAAATGCAATGCTCCTCCCCAATGTGCCGATGCCCACAAATATCTTGCTTGATAATGCAGGTTACCAGAACAAAGCATGTGTTCCAACCACTTTCCTTTTTTTTTTTCGCTGTGACTGATAGCTGCTCCCATGCAAGGAGCCCGAAAGTGTGCCCTTCACCGAACCCATGCAGAATGAGGGCAGCCAACTGCCCGATGCAGCCGAGCTCCACTGACCCAACAGAAATCCATCAGCCACAAATCACCCCCTTTGTCCTCTCATACACTGCAGGTGTTCACATGTCATAGCTTATCAGTTCTTACTAAAGTGGTTTATTTTGTCATTGAAAAACTCTGAATAATATTTAAAAAAAATATTTGTACTGTTGCCTGTTCACAAGAAGACTGTTACACCAATCTTAATGCTGAGATTAGGTGCAAGGAACATTAGCATAGAGTTGGACTATTTTGAGGATTGTTCTTGCAGTTTCGAACATACCTAATTATTTATTCTGTGACTCTTATGCATATGTGCCCATTTTTAAGGGACAAAGGGATAATATTCATGTTCAGCTTTTCTGTCTGCCCTAGAACCTAATATATATGAAAATTAATCAGCCCAAATAACTTGCTGTCTCACAGTAATCATTACAAATTTAATCTATTTGCAGCAGGCACCCTGTTATAATTTTCAAATTCATATAATCTTTTATTTATAATCTCACGCCCCACTCAATGCAAAATGCGATCAGTCCAGCACAATCAAATCATGATGGAACAGCGAAACATCCCACAAAAACACCCACAACCCCTTACAATCAGGGCATCATGGGGGATGCGATGACCTCCCCCAACAAAACAGCGGCTCCGCAGCCAACTGGCACACAAATCCACAACGAGACATGGGTCTTAAACAAAGCAGTCAAGCCAGTTGTAAAGGCCTTTACTCCCTGCCACCCGTGAACTTGCATCGCTGAAGCTGCATCTGCCATCCCTCCCTGGCCTGAAAGCCCATGAACAAGCATCGAGGCAGCTGTACAGCTATCACTCACTGGCCTAAAAAGCCCATGAACAAGCGTCAATGGCAACAGCTATCACTCACTGACTTGTCAAAAAAAAAAAAAACGCAAACTCCAACGAAGCTGCACAGCTCTACCTAGTGATAACTCTCTACCAGAAAACCAGCAAAGCAAACAGTACCTCATCCCAAAGCTTGACCCTTCAAATCAAGCAGGACCCCATCCTAAAGCCTGACCCTTCAAATCAAACAGGAGTACGTACCAAAGCCTAAGCTTCAAATCAAGTTCCAAAGCCTAACCCTTCAAATTCACCCAACATTTAATACATTATTATTATTTATATATATATATATATATATATATATATATATATATATATATATATATATATATATATATATATATTTATTTATTTTATACTCACCTCCTCATGCTCACTCCTTAGAACACAAGACCTACCTCAACACCAAAGTACCCCCTGGTCATCAAGGACATAAACCTGAAATTAGCAAGTTCAGGTCAAAATGTGCTTGCTTAACCCAACTACACTAGACTAAACCTCTTAAGCCCCTCCCCATCATTATCTCATTTTCTCCCAACCATCCCTGCCTCCACTTAACCCTTTCACCTCCCCAACCCACTTAACTCCCCCTAATATTAACCTAACCCCCCACCCCCCATGAAGATGTCCCAGGACAACTTAGTTTGTTGCCAAACTTCATTTAGAGAAAAGATTTATAGCTTCAGGTTCTTCAAAAACTGTAATTTTTTTTGTCAGAATTTCAACTGCTTGGTTAAGAGGGAAGAGACTTCAACATGAGCCACTTAAGAAATGATATCCAGGATTCTTGTGTTAAAAAAGATATACAGTTACTGATATCTAGAAAGCAGGATGTATTACTTAAAGCAGACAAACTGGATACCAAACTAGAAAGTTGGAAAGAAGAGACCAGAAAGAAGATGGAACATTTAGAAATGGTTATGAAACAACAAAGTAAACAAATCAGCAGTATGGAAGAAACTTTAATTGATCATGAAAAATAACTGAAGGTGAGTCTCAGACTGAATTTCCTTTAAAGCTAAATGACTGTCTCATAGAAAAACTCAATGATTTTGAAAATAGACTGCAATAAAATAACATCAGAATTGATGGTATACCTTAAAAGTACAAGGGAGACAATATAATAAACTTATTTACTACCTGACTACATAAAACATTAAATCTACATGAAACTTTATCTTTTGGAATTGAAAAGGCACATAGATCCCTGAGAGCACCTCTGAAGAAGGAAAACTCACCACCATGTTTAATTATAGTTAAGTTCTTGTCTGGCTTAGAAAAAGATCAAATATTAAAAACAGCATGGTCCAGCCCACCTATTATAATAGGTGAACATGTTGTCAGATTTGACAATTATTATTCCAGTAAAGTAATGAGTGAAAGAAAATCTTGTTTACCACTGATCAAGAAACTTAAAAAGAACAATATTAAAGCTGCTTAGGTGTTTCCTGCAAGGATCAAATTATTTTTTTTTCTGAAGAAACCAAAATATTTAATATGCTGGAGGAGGAATGCACTTTTGTTAACTTCAATAAAATCATTAATAATACTGAAGGAATGGAGTGGAAAAGTATATCCATGAAGACACAGAGTGAACTGAATTCCTGGAAAACTGCTGCTAAAATTAAAAAAGCCTAATAACAAGAAGCTCTCATTCTCTGATTACAGGACTTTTTTTCTGAGACAAGAGATTTGCTCTTTGAGTAAATGGTTTGTCCTGGACTTTAAGCTTCAAAACATTGTTATTAATGTGATAATTAGGGGGATGCCATTTTCCCCAAAGGGGTTAATAATGCATTTCTTGGCAATCAACTTGAGGTCACGCTTCTGGCACTAGTCATTTGTTTGGGTAAGGCCCACTTGGAGGATGTTCACATCACTAGGGGAATTTAAGACAGCACCCAGCTTGCAGTCATTTGCAAACTTGGTCATCCACAGACCACTGGTTTTGGCTTGCACCTCAGAAAAGTATATCCAAAACAGTAGAGGCTCCAAAACTGATCCTTGGGGTATGCCACTTGTTACGGGTCTAATATTAGAGGTGGCTTCTCCTATTTTGACTAAGTGGGTTCTGTCAGTGAGTCAGTTAGCTACCCATCTGGTAACATGCAGGTTGATGCCTAGGTGGGGGAGTTTATCTATTATGCCCGAGTGGGAAATAGTGCCAAGGGCTTTGGCTAGGTCAAGGTAGGCAGTGTGCACTGTCTTCCCCTCGTCCATGGCTTTGGTGACTGTTTCAAAGAAGTCAACCATGTTTAACAGGCTGATCTCCCTTTGACAAAACCAAACTGTGTGGGGTCAAGCATTTAAGGTTGTCAATGTCCTTGTTTATAAGGTTCATGATAATGCATTCCATGGCCTTGTAGATCAGGCTAGCTAGGCTGATGGGCCTATAATTGCCTGGGTTGGTGGCCACTCCACCTTTGTGTAGGGGGATGACAGTGGCTGTACCCCATTTGGCTGGGATGAAGCCTGTGCTCAGGCTTGGGTTGAATAGGATGCCTAATAGTGCTGACAGCTCATGCCTGCGTTCATGTATGATGCAGCCAGGAATGCTGTCAGGTCCCATGGAGGCTGTATTTTTTCCCTTTGAGAGGGCATTAAAGACCTGCTCCCTGGTGATGTAGGGAGGTGGGCAGGTGCTGGGGATGTCTTTGTTTACTGATGGGGGAGACAGGGGTGTGAAGTTTTCACTGAACTATTCTGCCATCAGCTTGTCTATATCTATGGCATTTGTGTATGTGGTGTTCTTGACCACCAGTTCAGAGCAGATTTGGGTGCTACCTTTGAGATTGCAGACATATGTGAAGAAGGCCTTGTGATTGAATTTGGTGGATGTGGCCAATTTGGACTCAAAGTTAGCCTTAGAGGATTTCACCACTGACCTTATTTGCTTGCTCAGAGAAAGGAAAGATAACTTCCAAATTGGCACCTGCTCATTCTTGGTACTAGACAGCAATTTCTTCCTTTTATTATAGAGCTTGTTTATTGCTGCTGTCCACCAGACAGGTTTACTCTTCCTTGAGGAAGATAATTTGGTCCTGTCAGGTATTGCTGAGTCCATGCAGCTATGCAGGTGCTCATATAGTTTTTTGGTGTAGCCTTGGACATTAGTGCTAGTTCCAACTGAAGAGACAGTGGCTGTGAAGCTGCTTATACCTGCTCTCAGGAGATTGTAGTCAGCTTTGGAAAAGTTTTTTTTACCCTGGCAAGGGGTGGGTCAGGGGAAATGGTGACTTCAAAAGCGATTGCTTTATGGTTGGATTTACCAAGGTGGATGACACTGTAGGGATGCTACAGTGGCTACTCATGTTGGTTAGTACCAGGTCCAGGATATTTTCACCTCTTGTGGGGGTGTCACCAGCTGATCCAATGCACTGACACTGACAAAGTCGAGGAATCTCTGGGCATTCTTGTTTGGGTTAGAATAGGTTTTCCACTCTGTGGTAGGGTAGTTAAAATCACCCAGGATCAGGGTAGAGGGTTGAATCTTGATGGATTCAAGTACATCCAGATAGGTGGAGCGGATCTCCTGAGTCATGGTTGGGGGTCTGTAGCTAGCTAAGATTTGAATAGGTGTTTTGTCAACAGTTAACTGCACTTAGAGTGTCGCCTGTGTGTCATACTGTTTGACTAGCCTGGAGGTGTGTATGTCTTTGATAAATATTAAAACTTCACCTCCTTTGGATTTGTAGCCCTCCATTCCAGTGTAACACATTCCTTTCACATGTCATTTATGAAGCAAGTTAAACTTAGAGAAAGCTTGAAAACAAAATAATGTTTCTGCTGTGTCAGAATGCTGGATTATTCCCACCTTGAGCAAGCCTGAAGAAAATCTAGGTCAAAGTTTACCACTGATGTCTGTGAAACAAGAAAAGAACTTTGATTTTCTTTTTTTTCAAGTATTTATGTGAGAAATCTACTCAAAATAATACCTTTTTTCTTTTCTTAGACGCGAAAGATTGGTAAGACAAAAGCTATGGTAATGTTCTACACTGAAATGATAATTTGCTTGCATTTTACATGTTAATAGCATATGCTGTAGTTTTATTAACTCTAACTATATATATTAACTATACATATTAATTGAAAGAAGTAATGTTAGATATTTGTTACTGATTAGAACAGCTTAAAAGAACTAAAAGGAATGAGTAACTTACAGAGGAAATTAGCAGATGAACTGTGCTGTGAGTTGTCATTTTCACATGCTGTAGTCAAATTCTAATGTCAGTATGAGAAGCTTAGATCAGAGCAGCACTTCAGAATGGCTAAAAACACACATTGAACTTAAGCAGGAATTATTTTACATATAGTTGAGACAGAATTAATAAGAAGAGTAAATATATGAATAGCATGCAGATGCACAAGGAATGAAATGTTTAATATGTAAGATTAATAAAAGTGCAGTATTAGTAAGTTTAGAAATATGTGCACATACTGTAATCTTTAATAAACAGCTGATGATTAAACAGGTCTTTGATGGGAGATTTTAGA
Organism: Protopterus annectens; assembly: GCF_019279795.1. Lineage (NCBI taxonomy): Eukaryota > Metazoa > Chordata > Ceratodontiformes > Protopteridae > Protopterus > Protopterus annectens. The sequence continues at coordinate 1,222,807,568 of NC_056745.1, forward strand.
AGTACAAGACATATATATATATATATATATAGGAAAATAAGACAGAAACACAGAGAACACAGAGAACACAGCATCCATGGGACCTGACAACATCCCAGGCTGCCTTCTACATGAACTACAGAATGAACTGGCACCCCACCTAAGTACCATGTTCAATCATAGCCTCACCTCAGGCTTTGTGCCCATTGAATGGTGCACCATGACAGTTATCCCACTCCACAAAGGGGGGGCCACAACAGACCCTGGGAACTACCGCCCCATTAGCCTGACGAGCCTTGTCTGCAAGGCCATGGAACGTATCATCATGGAACTCATAAACAAAGACATTGGAGATCTCCAAACCCTGGACCCCACGCAGTTTGGGTTTGTAAAAGGCAGATCATGTCACCTAAACTTGATAGACTTCTTTGAAGTAGTCACCAAGGCCATGGATGAGGGTAAGGTGGTTCACACAGCCTATCTAGATCTCGCCAAGGCATTCGACACCATCCCCCACTCTGGAATTATAGATAAACTCACTAAACTAGGTATACATCCCTATGTCACAAGATGGGTTGCCAACTGGCTTACTGAAAAAACCCACACTGTGAAAGTAGCAGACTCCAAATCAGACTTCAGACCTGTGACAAGTGGAGTACCATAGGGTTCAGTCCTGGGTCCTCTCCTGTTTGGTATCTACTTCTCTGAAGTACAGGCTAACACAGAAGGTCTTTGGCTAACTAAATTCGCAGATGACTGCAAACTAGGAGCCATAATTGAAACTTGTAATGATGTGGACATCCTACAAAAGGGCCTCACTGAGACAGATGCCTGGTGTCAAAGACATGGTCTCAAGCTCAATGCCAAAAAGTGCATTGTCATCCCCTTTGGTAAAAATTCTGTGCCCATGAACTACCACATAGGTGGTAGTCTACTTAACACTGAAAGTGTGATAAGAGACCTTGGGACACAGGTGGACAGTAGTCTCTCCTTTGATAATCACATCGCCAAAGTGGTGAGGAAATCCTTCTATGTGGCACACCTCATCACAAAAGGTTTCTCATCCAGAAAAAAAGAGGTCATTGTTCCCCTCTACTCATCACTCATTAGACCCATTATAGAGTACAACGCCCCTTTTGGTATGTACCTCACAAGACATCTACAACAACTGGAAAGGCTGCAAAAATACCTCACAAAGAGGATTACTGGCCTCAAACAGATGCCTTACGCAGACTGTCTCAAAAAACTCCAGCTTTACTCCGTTGCATATCGCCTACTCAGAGGCGATCTCTGCCTAACATACAAAGCTATGTCAAACCCAGAGCTGTTGGACATGCTCCACTTAAAGAAATCCCAATCCCTCCGAGCTACATGCTCTAGGAACCTAAACCTTGCCACCACAATAAACAGAACATGCTGGAGGGATAGATTTCTGTCCCAGAGACTTCCCATACTCTGGAACAGACTACATATCTATGTCAAATAGAGCTCCTCATTAGCACTCTTCAAGAAAAATCTTGATGATTGGATGGGTAATAGGAAATTCACCCCGGGGATCACTTCTGTGGTTCTGCTTGACAGGGGCACAGGAAAATAATTTTCTTGTGTGGCGAAAGCCAAGGTACATTTTTGGCTAGGCTTGTATAGGCCCTAGGGCCAATAGCCTAGTACCTACCTATGAACCTATGAACATATATTTAGATTGTGTTTTTAAACATATATTTAAACTGTTTTTAAGAAAGATGTATATTACATGTACCTGCATGTGGCAGAGATGTGAATGTGCAAGGTTTCATATAATTTACAAATAAAATCATATAGAATGTTGAAAATAATCTGAAAGCTGAAATTTGAAACTTGGTCATATGAACTTTGAAGCTTTTTACATGTTGTATGTTGTTAGATGTATTAAGACTACCTGAGATGACTCATTTCATGGGTCAGAGCTGAAATTTGAGTGTTTTATTGCTGAATCAGTAGATCCATTTTGATAGAAAGTATAGTAGATTTTTCAATGTGTTTGAATCTGGGAAGAGAAAATGGGATTTGAATTGAACACATTCTGACTTTTGAATACAGTATAGATTGAAAATATTTTTTGACTCATGGAAATAGCAAGGCATTCACTTCAACCTCAGTATTGTACATATTTTTATGAATTGGTTTAATATGCTAAAGGATCTTTAAATATTTCGATATTTGTCATGTTAAGAGTGTTACACAATTTTGAGATATAGACACTTGTACTTTAAGAATTAATTCAGAGCTTTTGTTAAATCTATAAAATATGTGTGGTTCTTTTAGCATGATAAATACATATGTGAGTTAATTTTCCTTCTGTATTATAGTTTAGTATGATAAGATTACCTGTCACCTATAAGTTTACAGATGTCTTTATCTCTTCAGGTCCCACTTTTGTTATACTTATTTAGCGATAATGTTGAATGAGCAAATAATTTAAACAAGGAAAAAGTTACTGTCACCTGCCTGTCGGGTGCCAGGATCTGCCATATAATGCATGCATTCATGTTACTCCACAACAAGTACAAATATGACTCTGTCATTGTCCATGTTGGTGTGAATGACCTGAGACGTACCTCCCTGGACTACATGAAAAGAGACATGGAGGAGCTGTTCGATCTTATAGCCCAGGCAGGTATGACCCTAGCCCTGAGTAGCATCCTGCCATCACCCAGAATGATACCATAGTGCAAGGACAAAATGATTGACTTCAACAATTGGCTAAGCTTCTGGTGTCATTCTAAGGGGATCCAGCATCTGTCTGCCTGGGATTACATGACTGACAGACCATGATGCTTTGCCAGAGATGGCTTACACCTGTCGCCCTTGGGATTCCGGATACTGGCTAAGGCTCTTGCCGCCCCTATAGTGCCTTTTTTAGGCAAGGTTCAAATGACAGATTCACCACCGTAACAGGTACAAGCAAGCAAAATCTGAGGGTAATGCTACTCAATGCTAGAAGTCTAAACCTCAAAATGCATTCACTCGAGGCACTCCTTAAAATGAAGAACATAGACATCTGTGCAGTGACAGAGACTTGGTTCAAGGCACCAGAGAGCAACCCTGCATTACCAGGCTATAATTCATGCCACACCTTTTGGCCACCTAACCTGGACTGAAACACTAAAGGTGGAGGAGTGCCCATATTCATTAAGGATATCCACACCTCCAGGCTTGTTACTCAGCATAATGGATCTGATATTATCCAGGTACAACTAACTCTGGGCAAGACCGCAATTTAAATTGTAACTTTATACAGATCCTCCACCATGACCCAGGATTCCCATTCCTCATTTCTTGATACACTGGAAAATATTAGGGTACAACCCAACACCCTAATAATGGGTGATTTCAACTACCCCACCATTAACTGGGAAAACTACTCATGTACCAACTCTTTTGCTCAAAGTTTTCTGGAATTCATAAATTCCAACACCTTGGATCAAATTATCCACACTCCCACCAGGGGCAGCAATATGCTAGACCTGGTCATTACCAACATGGGTGACCGGTGTTCCACACCAGAGGTCAATTCCTCGTTGGTCAGATCTGACCACAATCTAATCAGCCTAGACATCCACATCCCGCCCCACACCCCCATTAGGGAAACCACCGTAAAAATTTTCTCCAAAGCCAACTTCACGCTTCTTAAAACAGAAGTGGCAAACTTCACGACACCCATGCGGACGGACAGTAGAGGTACGGCTGCTGAATCCTACACAAATGCACTTTATAAGCACTTAAATGAGTGGATGGATCATACTATCCCTAACAGAACCAAGATGCTATCCTCCAAAAAAAGGAAGCCAATCTGGTGGTCCCCTGCCATAAACAAACTCTAAAACAGAAGAAAGAAACTGTTGCAAAAAAGAGTAAAATCCCATGGTTTGAGGAATGCCCTGGTCAGCCTCAGTAAGAAGCTGAGATCCCTTATAAAATCCTCCAAAACTATTTACGAAAACAAAATCTCCACCAATTCTAAAGACAACCACAAAGCATTCTATAGCTATGTCAGGAATCTCAATGGCAACACTCAGATCTACTCTGAGTTACAGCACAATGGCACTAAATATACAGAACCAACTGATATTACCAACATCCTGGCAGGTAGGTTCAGTGCTAACTTTACCCTTCTCTCACCCCCTAAAGGGCCCATCTCTATAATGGAAGAATGCAAAGTTCCTGTAATCATGGCTGCACAGGTAAAAGCCACACTCTCCAAAGCCAAGAACACAGCATCCATGGGACCTGACAATATCCCAGGCTGTGTTCTACACACACTACAGAATGAACTGGCACCCCACCTAAGCACCGTTTTCAGTCACCTCAGGCTTTGTGCCCACTGAATGGCGCACAGTGACAGTTATGCCACTCCACAAAGGGGGAGCTGCCATGGACCCCGGGAACTACTGCCCCATTAGCCTAACGAGCCTGGTCTGGAAGGTCATGGAATGTACCATCATGGAACTTATAAACAAAGACAGTGGTAATCTCCAAACTCTGGACCCCACCCAGTTTGGGTTTGTAAAAGGTAGATCATGTCTCCTAAACCTGATAGAGTTCTTTGAAGCAGTCACCAAAGCTGTAGATGAGGGTAAGGTGGTTCACACAGCCTATCTAGATCTCGCCAAGGCTTTTGACACCATCCCCAACTCTGGAATTATAGATAAACTCACTAAACTAGGTATAAATCCCTATGTCACAAGATAGGTTGCCAACTGGCTCACTGACAGAACCCACACTGTGAAAGTAGCAGACTCTAAAACCAACTTCAAACCAGTGACAAGTGGAGTACCACAGGGTTCAGTCCTCGGTCCTCTCCTGTTTGGTATCTACTTTTCTGAAGTACAGGCTAACACAGAAGGTCTTTAGCTAACAAAGTTCGCAGATGACTGTAAAATAAGAGCCATAATTGAAACTCCTAATGATGTAGACATCCTACAAAAGGGCCTCACTGAGACAGATGCCTAGTGTCAAAGCCATGGCCTCAAGCTCAATGCCAAAAAGTGCATTGTCATCCCATTTGGTAAAAACTCTGTACCCATGAGCTACCACATAGGTGGTAGTCTTCTTAACACTGAAAGTGTGATAAGAGACCTTGGTACACAAGTGGACAGTAGTCTCTCCTTTGATAATCACATTGCCACAGTAGTCAGGAAATCCTTTTACATGGAACACCTCATCACAAAAGGTTTCCCATCCAGGAAAAAAGAGGTCATTGTTGCCCTCTACTCCTTCACTCATTAGACCTATTATAGAGTACAATGCCCCTTTTGGTATGTACCTCACAAGACATCTACAACAACTGGAAAGGCCAGAGAAATATCTCACAAAGAGGATTACCAGCCTCAAACAGATGCCCTTCGCAGACTGTCTCAAAAAATTCCAGCTTTACTCCATTGCATATCACCTAATCAGAGGCGAGCTCTGTCTAACATACAAAGCTATGTCAAACCCAGAGCTGTTGGACATGCTCCATTTAAAGAAATCCCAATCCCTCTGAGCTACATGCTCTAGGGACATATACCTTGTCACCACAATAAACAGAACATGCTGGAGGGATAGAGTCCTGTCCCAGAGACTTCCCATACTCTGGAACAAACTACCTATCTATATCAAACAAGGCTCCTCATTAGCAATCTCCAAGAAAAATCTTAATGATTGGATGGGAAATAGGAAATTCACCCCGGGGATCACCTCTGTGGCTCTGCTTAACAGGGGGCACAGGAAAATAATTTTCTTGGGTGGCAAAAGCCAGGGTACTTTTTTGGCTAGGCTTACACAGGCCCTAGGGTCACTAGCCTAGTACCTACCTATGAACCTAAATATTTAATGGGTAATTTGTACTACTGTTGCATAATTAGGTATATAATATACTATTTGTTGGATTATTTAATATTTGTAACTAGTAGAACAGGATTATTAAACTTTTATGTAGTAAGGGGAGGATAATTTTAAAGGGCAAAATATATAACTAAATTAATAGGCTCATATTATTTTTGACCTATATATAATACTATATTAATTATTCACAGTAGCTTTTGGCTAGTTTTTTAATTAATTTTTAGTATAATAGTTTGTCTATCCAATAGGCAAACTAGGAACTTTAGTATCCATGGTAGGTTGTGTTTTATTATCAATATATAAAGGTATAGTTGTAGACTTGTCTTTGATTGTGTTATTTATGAGTTTTAGTAGTTTAGTTTGTAGAAAGGAAGACTTTAAAACAATGTGGAATGTTAAGATAGTGCTGGAGGAATGCATTACAATTTTATATATAATTTAATTAATATGGTGGATAAATGTGTCATATTATCTTTTAAAATAAATCACTTTTAAATACACCATATGTATAGTTTTAATCTATTATCTGTTAGTGTAAATGGATGAAATAATGGGCAACAAAAGGAAATCATTAACAAGATATTTAAAATTAAATAGAGAAGACATGATATTCTTGCAAGAGATCTACATGATAGATAAAGTTATACAATATTTAAATTACTTAGGTTAGCAAATGTTATCATCTGCATCATTTAACAAAAAGAGAAGAACTGCTGTAATTTGGAGAAAACCCTACTACCTAAGGTCATGGAATCCATTAATGATCCCAAAGGTATGTATACATTTGTAATAAATAAATATAATAGAAAACTCTATACACCAGCCAATTTTTACTGAATCCCTGGAAGAGGTACAAGAGTGGCTAAAGATTGCTTAAACTTACTACGAAATCATTGGAAAGGGAGTTTAATTTTAGCAGGGGATTTTTACTGTATATCTAATATAGAAGACACAAATAAACAGAAGAAAGCTAAAATGCTGGCATCAGCTAAATCACCAAATAGATAGATTAGTAATAATAATTCAGCTGATTAATTAGTAAAAGCTGAGGATTAGTCATTGTTCTTCACTCAGTATTCTTATGCACATGGGATGCAAACTAGAATTGATAGGATTTATGCCTCTATATAGTTACTTAAAGTGATTTTAAAACCTTTATCTAAAGTTTATTGACTTTATTTGTCCTTTATCTGATCATAATTGACTAAGTATTAATATATTAATGGACATAAGGTAACTTCATATTATTTATAGAGTTCCAATATATATGATGAAATTAAAATAATTTAAGAGTTATCTTAAGGAACAAATCAAGACCTTTTCATCTTTGAATGATAATGGTCAGGTTAGTAAAGTCATACTATGGGACACCTTAAAAATGCATATTAAACATAGAATGGGAGGATGGGCTGGTAATACAATGAAAGAGTGGGATAAAGAGTTGTTTGAAATACAAGATGAAATATACAAAGCAAGGTTTGAACAGCAAACAAAGACATTAGATAATACTAAAGTCATTAAAAATTAACAACAAAATATCAGTTTTAACACATAAAGGGGAGACAAATTTAGAAAAAAAATTAAATTGCACAGTTATGCAAAAAATCTACATAGAATAGCTAATAGGAGTAAGATGTTAAGCAAAAGGGCACAAATCAATAATATCCAAAATCCTCACACTAATAAGCTTACTTCAGACATAGAGGAAATACTTAATATTTTGAGGATCTTAATAAAGATAAAACATAATAATCCTGATAATTACAAAACTGACAATTATTTAAAGAAAAATTTAACTGATAAACTTAATGACCAACAGATATGTCTATTGAATAAGCCTATTACCCTGATATACGTTAAAGAAGCTTTAAAAAAGGGAAATATGGTGAAGTTCCAGGGTTAGATGGTTTAAGTATGCAGTTATATAGTTTGCTTCTGCCACATATTTTAGAATTACTGAGTGACATTTTCAGAATAATTCTGAGTGACAAAATAATTCCTCCCTCATGACAATTTTCTGTAATCTCCCCTATACTTAAACAAGGAAAGGATAATAAATTCATGTAGGCCTATTTCATTTATTAAATGTAGACTATAAAATATTTGCTTCCATTTTCACCACAAGATTGAGAGATATAGTAGATAAAATTAATTAATAAGGATCAAACAGGATTTATAATCAATGGATTAATGTACGATAATATAAAATTGGTAGTAACTATCTTAGATTTTGCAAAATGAATGAACAAGAAATTGGCCCTAATTAGCTTAGATATTGAGAGAGCTTTTGATTCTATAGACTAGAACTACTTATTTAAAACTTTAGAAGTGTTTGCATTTTCAGAACAGTTTATTGGAATATTAAAAAGCCTGTAAAGGAAAGCATATGTTAAAATTGGATCTGACATTTTTCAAGAACTCACTTTAACAAAGGCACAAAGCAAGGGTGTCCCTTGTCTCTTCTACTATTTGCATTAGCCCTTAACTAATAGTATAAGAAGCAATGAAAAATGTAATGGATTCTCAATTAAAAGAGATTGTCGATCTAAAATACAGCCTTTTTCAGCTGATATTTTACTAAGTATAGGAGATTTATGTTATTCAATTGAAGAAATAGATGAGGAAATTGAAAAATTTCAAGAAGTATCACTGCTGAAATTTAATAATAATAAAACGAAACTTTAGTATTAAATCAATTTTTAGATAGTACGTTTAAATATAAATATAATTGAAAAGGAAAATAAAAACTAAAATATTTAGGAATAGAAATATATCAAGATGTAAGATTATTAATAATAATTTTGAAAAAGTAATTGAAGAAGCATTACTTATTATTAAAAAATGTAATGACTGTTTTTTTTTACTTTTGAGTAAAAGTACTAAAAGTCAAAGAGCAAAAAATGTTTTGGGCTCTCTTGGCAGTTACTAAAGAAATTATTACAAAAACTGGAAATAAAACTCAGTTCCTACGTTCAAAGAAGTTTTAAATTTTATAGCAATACTATGCAAAACTAAAAAAGAAGCAATCAGAATAAAATCTATAAATCATACTAAGACTTTTAGTGGTTGGGATAACCTTGAACTGTTGCTATTGAAAATACCAAGACTCTTGATGTGTTAATTGTATAAGATTACCTTGATGATACAATGTATCATTCCTTTCTGTTTAAATATATTGTAAGTATGTTAAATTAATAAATGTTTTCTTTAAAAAATTATACTGTGGCTGTCAAAAATATGAATATACATTTATTTATTTTCCACTTATTAGACCAGTCCAATCCAGACCACTTTCAGCAATGAGAAAACCCAAAACCAGATACCCTAGCATTCATAACTAAGATTTTTGAAATCCTGTTAACAGGGTCATTTGCAAAGACAACATGAAGTAATGTGACACCCAGATGGCAGGATACTAGCATGGCTGGCAGTGATGGGTTTTGAATCCCACCACTGCCAACCCAAGTGTGAAGTAATAGCAAGAAACCACACACAATTTTGTTCCAGTAATTAATTCACAAAATACAGCTTGGATGCAAGAGCATACAGGGAATATACACTGCTGTCCTGGCTATGGGCTTCCACCATACAGCCTAAGACTAGACTTCTCCCAATTACTTACAGAGCTGAGTGTTTTTTTCAAGCACTCCCAGCCCCTTTCCTATCACTCTCTCTGTGTGCTAATGTATGTCAGTGCACTTTTATACATGGTAACTGCATTTCATACAAATTATTATTTTAACAAACCCACAATTCATAGGAAAGGCAAGTAGAATTCTACAATTCACCACAGCTTTCTTCCTGATATGGCAGTATTATAATAACACCACTCTGGATCAAGGCTAGACACTCAATTACAGGCTGCTGTTAATCTAGACAAATATAAATACACCAGTTACTGTCATTCACTGACAGTAGGCCTAAGCAGTGTAATGGGAGATGTGCCACACAGCTTATTAACCAACAGCGTAAATAATGATTACCCTCATCTCAAATAAAAAATAGCATAAATATATAATAAATACTTGATAGCAATCCCAGGAGCTTAAAGGTTAATACATTTATTTACTTAAATAAGAAAGACACTACTACAGATACAAGTTTAAGTATACATAGAAGGGCACACATAGAAAATGAAATAAAAGGCAACAAAATAGATAAGATATGTCCAGAAAAAATGTAAGGTCCAGATAACTGTGTCCTCGCTATGCAGCTTCCTGCAGAAATACTGTCCATGAGTGTAATATGTTAGATAAATTGGTAACTAACACTCATAAATGGTCCACCACAAACAAGACAGAATTTTCTTATAGCATAGCATACCATAGCATTCAGTGATATACCATTATCCCAGTCTTCTGTGCTCATCATGTGATATCTTCCTGCTGCTGAAAAAAAAAAGTAGTTAGACCAATCTTCTACTTGTCATAGTAAAGTTTCTCAGGGGCAAAAGCTTAGTCACATCAGTCTTGCAACAATAGAATTTGCTGATAGAAATCCAAGTTGGCTTTTTACCTTACATCTACCCTTGTATGGTTTAGTGATATGCAATCCAGTAAGTCCATCAGAAACAGAAACAGTTACATCTCAAAAGGCAGTTTGCGTCACTCATCCCTCTTGCCACATTCACAAGAGACATCTGGAGACACAATACATTTAATAACACATTCTCTGTTATTTTATATTCAGGAGGGGAAACGTCATTTTTTTAAGCCATGAGAACAAACACAACTGATTGCAGATAAGCAAAAAAAGAAAAAAAAATATTGTATTTTAACCTCAGTTTCTTTAGCCTAGCATTACAATCCCCTCTTAAGAACTTCAAGCAAGTTTTCTGGAGGTATCCCTTAAGAAATACAGCTTGAGAGAAGGGTGCAGTCTTTTCTAGATAGTCTGCCTGCAGTGCCGTTAGCACCACCCCTCCTATATTGAACAGGCATGTTATAGGATTGCAAGGCTAAACTCCATCTTAGATTTCCATCCTGTCCACTTTGTCTTGGTCACCGTTTTAAAGGGTTATGGTCTGTTACCCCAGTTAACTTTTGCAAAGCACAGAATATACTCAGGCACTCCTTCTCTATGGCTGCATAAGACTCCACTTTGGGTTGGATTCTGTAGTTCAAATGCACAGTAGGGTGCTCTGAAGAAACCTTGCCAAGTCCCTACCCCATGGTTTGAAACTTCTACCTATACAATGAAATATTGACTATAATCAGAATGGGCTAGTATGGGGGGGGGGGCACTAAGAGCTTCCTTAAGCTTTTCTAATGCCTGCTCACAGGTTCATGTATGTCCAGACAACCTTATCTGATCTATTTTTCCTGGCAAGGTCTATAAGGGGATTAGCTGTTGTACTCCACTGGCTGTGAATATCATATAGTACACTGCTGTCCCTAAGAATGCCATTACCTGTTTCTTGGCAGTAGGGGTGAGCAATGCCTGAATAACCTAAGCCTTGGCAGGTTCTAGCCTAATATTTCTACTACTCACTCTGTGACCCAGATAATATACCCCTGCCATACCCACGTCAGTCGCCCTGCTAGACAGGGGTCCAGAGAAGTAAATACTGTGGGAAGAAATAGCCAGGGAATTGTTATAACTAGATTTGTATAGGCCCTAGGGCCGATAGCCTAGTACAAACCTGTGAACCTATGAACACTTGTTAGTGTTGATGGTCAGCCCTGCCCTTTACAGTCTGACCAACACTTTATTAGTATGTTGCACATGTTCTGCACAGCATTGGCTGCATATGGCAATGTCCTCCATATAAGTAAGGATATAATCCCCTGCTCCTGCTAAGATGCGACTTACCATTCTTGGGAAAGTTCCCGGGGCATTCCTCATATGAAAGGGCATTTTATAAAACTTGTACAACTCAAATGGCATCGTAAATGAGGACCTTGCCCTGGCTGTAGATGCCAAGGATATCTGCTAGAAACTCTTGATCAAGTCTACTTAATTGCTCTAAAGCTTCAACAGTCCTTGGTATGGGCTATGGATATGACGCTGTGTGATTGGTCAGCACCTGTAGTCCATACAGAATTGGGTGCTGGTATCTTTCTTTGGTACCAACACCATTGGTTTGGCTCAGGGACTGTTGAAATCCTGGCTTATTCAAAGTTCCAGTATGTCCATCAGTTTCTCTTTAAGAGTTTGTCTAACTCTTTTAGGTAATCTCTAGGTTGCTGGGGCCCTGTATTGACATGGTGTTGCAACAGGTGGGTACTTACCAGTAAACATATTCACAAATTCTTGCAGTACTGCTCACATTTCATGAACGTGTAGAGAAGCAAACTGCGGGGAGATGGTCACCCAATCCATCAAGGTGTCAGACCAAGCATCATCATCCTCATCAACCCCCTTTTTTCCAATTTTCTACTTTGGGTTAGGGTGTCGTGTCAATTGTCACCATTTATCTGCATTCAGTGCCACTCTCTTGCCTTCTTTGACATTCATGTCTGACTGTTGCAGGCCGCCTCTCACACAATCCATCTACCTCTTTGCTGGATGCCCTTGTTTCCTCTTGACTTCTTCCTGTCTTTCCCAAATCTTCTTCACAAGATTGTTTTCTGCTTTTCTGTACATGTGCCCAAACCACTGTAATTTGTTCTTTTTTATCTGTTCTGCAATTGGCTTCTGCCGTTATGTCATCATTTCTTCATCTGTCCCACAGTGTGCACCCTGACAAACATTGCAGATGCTTCATTTCCATCACTTTCCAGGTTTCGATACCATACAATAGTATGGGTTGCACTACTGTTTTGTACACCTTACTTTTCAGCTTCCTTGGCATTCTTCTGTCATATACTACACTTAACACTCTTTGCCAGTTGGCTGCACCCACTCTGATTTGAGCTTTGACCTTCTCGTTCAGATTTCTCTTCTCCTCAACCACTCCTATGAACAGCATTGGCCTCAGAGCTGAACCTTGGTGCACATCCAATCCCACTAAAAACCACTCTGAGAGACCAAACACTGCCCATACTTGAGTCATTGGGTTATATTGCACTAATTGTAGGAATGTTTCTGGGACTTCAAACCACTACAGAACAGCTCAAATCAGCTTTCTTGGGACCTTGCCATATGCTTTCTCCAAATCTAAGAATGCCCAATTGAACTCTTTCCTCATCTCTAGCTTTTTCTCAACTGTCTCACAGCAAACAATGGGTCACTTGTGCTGCATCATGATCTGAGTCCAAACTGCTCATTTTCCATCTTAAATTCTACTACTCTGTGGATTTGTTTATTAATCACCCTCTCCAGAACTTTCATGCAGTGTGACAGGAGTTTGATACCTCTGTACTGCCTGCAGTTGTGAACATCCCCTTTGTTCTTGAACACTGGCACTAGTATGCTTATTCTCTAATCCTCTGGGATATGCCTTTCTCTCAACACTGCAATGAGTACCCTCAGAAGCCATTTCTCCCCTATCTCACCCAGCATCTTTATCATATCTGCTGTGGCCTCATCTGATCCTGCTGCTTTCCCTGACTTCATTTTCCTTAGATGTGCATCGTGTTATACTGCTGCAGTCATCACACTTGGGTTATCCTGCCATCAGGCAGTCCCGCAGTCAGCCGAATCCCAAAGTCTTGGTCCGGCGTCGGTTGTCGTCGCTTCTTCCCTGACGTCAGTGCGACAGGGGAATAAAAGAGGCAGCCGACTCCATTTTCTTCAGTCTTTCTTGCCGCGTGGTGCCCGAGGCAGAAGCAGTTCGCAAGTGCCGGTCAGCTAGCTCCTGAGATTTTCGAATCGAATTTCAGCCCGAAGTCTTCTCTAAAGCTAAGTACCCCATTGGGGAAACTTTTCTTGCCTCAGACCAATGTCAGACAAAGTTAATAATTGCATTTCTTGTGGGAAGCAAATACCTCATAAGGATTTTCATTCTTATTGTATTCCTTGCCTAGGCCCAGACCATGACGTCTCTGGTTGTTGGTTTTGTGCTAGGTTCAACAAACGTACAATCAAGCATCGGGCAGATTTCGCCCAACATTATTTTGGCAGAAAATTTAACTATAGCATGTCGTCGGAGCAACCAACATCAGCAATGATTAAAAAACACAAGGATAAGGACAGGCAACCAAGGCCAAGACCAGATACCGAGGCCTCAGCAAGACCTGCCGCTGGTTCTCCGATTTTCAGCGAGGCGCCTACGCAGCCCCTGACTACCGCTGATTTAGAAATTCTGATGGCCTCCCAGACCGAATCAGCTGGGCCTCAGGAGCCGGTTCCATCTCACCCCTCGGACGCCAACCCTGACGGTGATCTGGAGATTTTGGACAGGCCTTTGGTTTCTGAAGGTGTCTTCAAACTGACAGCTATCTCTATTAAGTCTTATGCTAAACTTAAAGACCCCTTAAAAGTTAGGAAACTGGGTCCAGAGACCCCCCCACAGGCCCCTATGCCTAAAAAACAGATGCTTAAGATGGCTAAGGATTTAATTACCCTTATCAGGGGTTCACAACCCCCTCCTGACAAAAGGCCTAGACTGGAGGAAGATTATCCTTCCTCTGACCAAGCATCCATTTCCTCAGCTAACTCTGATGACCAGGATTATTCCCTTCCTCATTATGAAGACTCAGATGCTGAAGAGTCCATTCCCTCTGTCTCCTCTCCCTGAAGACTACTCTTTTGGGGAAACATTACACACCATGAGGGAACACTTCCACTGGGAAGGCCAAGATTACTCTGACTCTAAGAAAAGACTCTGTGAATTTCTTCTTCTTCCACAGCATAGACCCCTTGCAATTCCTCCAGTTTTAGACATTTTGGATGATGTTTACACCGAATCTAGTCTAAACCCAGATTCCTTACCTCCTGCACCAGCTAAACCAGACAGATACTAGTGAGTTCCTGATTCTCATAAGTTTCTATATAAAAGCCCTGTTGCAGACCCCAAAACCATTTCCCAGGGTCCCAAAGGGGTTAAGGCCTCTACTGCTAAGAATCCACTACCTTCTGAAAGAGATTCCAGAGCATTAGAAAGATGGGGGAAGAAAGTGTATACGTCTGCCACTTTGGCCATTAGAGCCTTAAACTGCCAATTCCACATGCTAAAATACCAGCAGTACTTGATTACACAGTTAAAGCAGAAAATGATCCCTCAGACAGATCAACCTGATTTCAAAGAGATGCAGGATTTGCTGTATGCAGCAGAACAGGTGGGAAAGCATACCTTACAGTGTGGTTTTGATTCATTGGAAGCCTCATGTAAAGCAGCTGTCTCAGGATCTGTAATACGTAGACATGCTTGGCTAAAAGAGCAAGCCTTACCAGAACATGTCAAAGCAAAGTTATTGGATGCTCCATTGCAGAAAGATGTGCTATTTGGTGTCAAAGCAGAGGAAGTTTTAAAGAAAATGGAAGAAAAGGCAAAATCTATGCAGACAGTTAAAGATTTTTTACAGGTACAACCTCCTCGTTTCAGCAGAAACTGGCTATCAAAAAACTGGTCCTTTCCTGCATCAGACAGACCCCAAAGGGGTAGGTACAGACGCCCAAGGGGCAGAGGCCAGCCACAAGGTTCTTTCAGGCCTAGACAATGGCATACAACAACTCAAAGAGGTAGAGACGAAAGATCTCAACCCTTCAGGAAACAAACACAATGACTTCCCTCTTCGTCTGCCAAGCAAAATTGCCCTGGCAGCACCTTTGGGAGGAAAACTGGCTCTATTTCCACAAAATTGGCGCATCATAACAAAGGACAAATGGGTTCTGGATATTATTACCCGAGGCTACAGATTTCATTTCCACACTTTACCATGGATGAGAGGCATGCCAAATCTGCCTCCAAACCAATGGGCAGAGGCACAAACGCAAATTTCAGCTCTCATGGATATGAAAGCAATTCAAAAGGTACCTACAAAGGAGCAAGGTCAAGGTTTTTACTCAAGACTATTTCTAGTGCCAAGGAAGGACAAAGCCTGGAGACCCATTTTAGACCTCTCAATTCTAAACACATACCTGGAGGTACCCAAATTCAAAATGCTCACACTACAGCAGCTTCTTCCCATGTTAGGCAAGGAGTCTTGGCTGGTAACGTTGGATCTCAAAGAGGCATACCTGCATGTCCCTATCAGACAAGATTGCAGAAGATACCTCAGATTTTTGGCAGGTACAATGCATTATCAATTCTCTGCATTGCCCTTTGGCTTATCTACTGCACCCATAGTATTTACAAAATGCCTGGCATCAGTAATTGCATACTGCAGACAACGAGGAATAAAAATTTATCCATATCTGGACGACTGCCTGATCCAAGCGGACAGCAAGGCCATTCTATTACAGCATCTGGCATTTGTAACAAAGCTGCTAAGTTGCCTAGGGTACACAGTAAACAAAAAGAAGTCAAAGCTAATACCCTCACAAGACATAATATTCCTGGGTGCCAGCTTAAATACAATGGCCCAGATGGCTTATCTCATGCCAGACAAACAAAAACAACTGACTCAATACTTCAAAAAGATGGCAACTTTTACCCAGCTCACTGCAAGGAAAATCCTGCAGGCATTGGGGTTCATGGCATCCTGCATTCAACTAATTCCACATGCAAAGCTGCATGTGAGGAAATTACAATGGTATCTGAAAAGTGTATGGACTCAACACAGGCACAGCCTCGAAACAAGTATACCTCTCATTCCCTGCCTTCAAAAAGAGTTCCTATGGTGGGCTCAAGCATGTCAAATAAACAAGGGTCTTCCTTTTGTCTTACCTCCAGCAAACCAACCTATGACAACAGATTCTTCAGACTACACCTGGGGAGCACACATGGCAGGACAGTGCATACAGGGCAAATGGTCTGCAAAACAAATGCATCTACACATCAACCAAAAGGAGATGCTAGCTGTGCAAAATGCACTGACAGCCTTCAAGGACCTCTTGCATCCAGGACAACTACTAATAAGGACAGACAACACCACAGTTATGTGGTACATAAACAAACAGGGAGGAACACACTCCTACCCTTTATGCAGACAGGCAATGACCTTGTGGAACACAGCATTGACTTACCAAGTACAACTGCAAGCACAATTCCTGCCAGGAAAGGAAAACATATTGGCAGACAAATTAAGCAGAAATTTGGCAGATCCTCACGAGTGGAGACTCCACCTACAAGTATTTTCAATGATAACTCAAAGGTGGGGATGCCCAGACATAGATCTATTTGCCTTCCCCAACAATTGCCAACTACAGAAATTTTGCACAAGGACTTATCATTCCCTAGCCTGGAAAGTGGACGCCCTATCATTCAGTTGGACAACATTTCCAGTCTCTGCCTTCCCACCACTACCTCTCTTGACTAAGGTATTACTGAAAGTCAGATCAGAGAGACCACAAATGATTCTCATTGCTCCGGACTGGCCACGTCAGCACTGGCACTAGTATGCTTATTCTCTAATCCTCTGGGATATGCCTTTCTCTCAACACTGCAATGAGTACCCTCAGAAGCCATTTCTCCCCTATCTCACCCAGCATCTTTATCATATATGCTGTGGCCTCATCTGATCCTGCTGCTTTCCCTGACTTCATTTTCCTTAGTTCTGTTCTTACATCTTCTGTGGTGGGCTCCTCCTCTTCTCTAATTTTAGGCTGACTTTTGGGCAGTACAGCATCTGTTGGGTTTTCTTCATTCAGAAGCTGCTGGAAGTACTCCTTCCATTTGCCTTATCTGCTTTGGTGTCCTGTGAATTGGTGAGAAGGTTGTTACTGGCATCCCTTATAAAGGGTGCTGGGCTATCGTTTTTATCTTTTCGTCTTAAGCCTTGCAACCTGATATAGTTTCTTTGTGCCATCTAATAATTTACTTACCAGAAGCTGATAGATTTCCTCTGATGCCTTGTTCTTTGTTATTGCAACTCCGTTCTTAGTTTCTTTGTTAGCCAACAAGTATTCTTTCCTAGCCTGGTTCATCTTTTCTATCTCCCACTTTTTATGCATGCCTTTTTTCTTTTGATGACTTTCTGGACTTCTGCAATCCCCCACCAGCTTTTTTTATGTATCTTATTTCCATATCTGGTTCGGCCGCATATCTGATCTGTAGTCCTCACACTTGCTGGTTTGAGGCGCTGCTATTTTTCTTCAAATCCAAATGTTTCCTCTTCCTCTTGAGATGCTAGAATCCTGAATAATTCCCCTGAACTGTTGTATTTTCTCTCCAGTCAACTTCCAGGTCATTAGCCTTGTCTTTGTTGATCTTAGAGCCTTCTATGGCCACTGCTTGCAGCTGATTGTGGCAACCTGTGGTTTATGCTGTGGGCCAACTGTTTTGTTGAGGATGACTTTGCAATTGCTGATTCTACCCCATTGTCCTTTCTTTACTAGGAGGAGGTCTACCCAAGTTGCATGTTGGCCACTCTTGTATGTGATCTTGTGGCTCTCTCTTTCTGAAACGTGTTTGCTACTGTCAATTTACTTGCCATATAGAAGTATAGAATGGGTTCTCTTTCTTTATTCTTGTTGCCCCACACATGTGGACGCAGGCAGTCCCCATATCTTGTTCTATCTGTCCCAATATGTGCATTCAGGTCACCTATTATCAACATCAATTCCTGTTGACTTGCTTTATCTAGAAGGTCCTGCAACTGCAGTCTAAATTCACTCTTTTCCCTCACCATCACAACCCTGCTGTGGAGTATAGGCTAAATTTATAAATACTGCCCTATCATTAGGCTGGAGTCTGATTGCAATGAGTCTGTCACTAATTCTGATAACATCACTCACTGTCTTTTGATGCTTCTCCGCCACCACAATTCCCACACCATCTCTGTCCTCCTCCTGAATAGTAGACTGTGTATCCCAAGCCAAGTGGCTTTGTTGTACTGCCCTTCTGTCTTGTCTTCTGGATACATAGGATGTCCATCCTCCTCCTTACCACCATGTCATCCACTTTCTAACTATATTCTGTCAGTGAACCTATATTGAGTGTAGCAATTCTTAGTTCATGTTTGACAAGTTGGTTTTACATCCAGCTTTCTCTCGATAGAGCTATCCCAGGTAAACTAAGCTGGGCAACTGGACTCCAGCCAGCCAGGGCTTCTGGGCTCTATGGTGGGCACACACTGGCCAATAAGGGCACATATATCTCTCCTACCATTGGCATGGGTCCTTGGTGTAGGTTGGAGTAGGCCAGGTCCTCAACCCACTTATCACTGGCAAATACCCATGCCTCTTTGGTGACATTAGTCAACACTACCAAATCATCTAGAGCCATATTTTACACCATTAAGTGGCTAGCCCTGTCACGACACACAGTGTTTGATCCTTGTTATCCTATTATGAGGATACTGTGCACCAAAGTAGATGCCCAAAGTGGTTGGTTTACACAACTCTTCCCCCTGTAGGGCATCATGCAGAGTTGGTACTACTGCCCACAGTTCCATTCTTTAGTGAGTTTGAGATGGAAACACTCAGCATGTTTTTTGGAGGTGTGAGAAACCCCACAGAGATACAAGGAGAGCACGCAAAATCCAAACAGGCATTGGCCGAAGATAAGGATGGCTTGTGCTTGGTAGGCAAAAATCTTAACCATTATGTCAAGTGGTCTGATCAACCAATCATCAATGCAAATACAGAGTAGCAGGGTCTGTCTGTCATGATAGGGCTTTATCGTGTTAACATGGTAGAGTTTGTGCTTATGCCTCCTGCCTGATAATTCTCCCATGTAGATGATATTATTCACAGGAATAAGTGCCAACACATTCTATGGCTCTGGCTGTCCTGTCATACCTGACCTTTTGCAGCTGCTGCTGCTGCTGTTGTGCCTGGGCTAGTTGCACTTGGACCACACCTAAGAGCTCCCTGTACCTAGTCGTGAGGTTCAGGTCATACTCCACATCATAATACCTGTTGAAAACATATGCTCCATTCCACTCATCATGAACTAAATCTAGGAGCTTTCTTACCCTGTGAACATAAAGTAGCTCAAAGGGTGAGAAGCCTGTAGATTTCTGAGGCACTTCTACATATGGAGAAAAAATTGAGCAGATACTTGCTTCACTCCATCATGAACTGGTCTGTAAATGCTCTCAAGATGGTCTTAAATGTAGAGTTAAACCTCTCTACAAGACTGTTTACCTGTCGATAGTAGTGAGAAGTCTTTAGGCACTTTATTCCACAGGACTTCCACAAACAAACCAGCAAGTCTGATATAAAGTTGGTACCTCTTCTGTCAATATTTCTCTAGGGAAACCTACCCTACTGATAATTTTTGGTAAAGAATTTGCCACCTGCTTAGCATCTATGGGATGCAGAGATAGCACTTCTGGGTACCTAGTGGCATAATCCACCACTACCAGGATATAATTCTTACCCATGGAACTTGTGGTACTCAGCAGTCCTACAGTATTCATAGCTACCCCTAAAAAGTTTTCATCAATATCAGACAAAGACATTAAAACAGCCTTTGCTTTGTCTCAGCCTTGTCAATATTTGGGCACTGCTTTCATGTCCTGCAGTACCTTGTACCCTTTGAAGTCAAGGCCAATAAAAATGCTGCATAATCCATCTTTTAGTATGTTTTATGCCCATATGACATGCAAAAGGAATGTCATGGGCTATGGCCAGAAGTGCCTGTCAGTAGGCCCTGGGTTCTGCTAACTGCTGTATTAGTTTCCCTATAGCCCTCTTTCAGGGGTCCATTCCATGTGCAACAAAACTTTGTCCCAGTAAATGGATTGAGTATATTGACTCTCCTTGGATACCTCCCTCAAGTTAGGAAAAGTAACGTCTGAAAGCTGAGCCTATGCGAACTCCTACTCTGTGACCTTCGTTAACTTTACTTGCAAAAGAAATCTGGTAACATCCACCAGTGCTGCCTCAAGGGCTGGCTGACTTTTATCACTTACCTCTCCTTCCGAAGTATTATTTTTATTTTATTTATTTATTATTTTACATTTGTTTACCGGGCTAGTCCAACTGGATACATGTCCATTTTCAGTGGAGGCCCGGGGAGAAAAGCTCCTCTACAATACTACTAAAGTAAGAAATAAACAAAAATTTACCATAATATATCAACATATACAAATAAAATCTAAAAACATGTACTTTAAACCTTCAGATGGAATTAAAAGCATTTGAGTGCAATATGAGATTTAGTAAAGTAGAAAAATACAAGTAAAGTACATAGTTTCTCTATTACATAGAAAAATGTAAAGTGAAAAAAAATACAAGTAAAGTACCTAGTTACTCTATTGCATCTCTGTAAGAAGTTGAAAAGTAGTGATTTAATGCCTTTATTAGAAATGAAGTAACAGAAACAGTTTTGTAGAGAGTAAAGTAGAATGTTAGATATAAGAGAAACAGTGGGAGTAAAGAGTCACATAGCAAGGAGGTACAGAAAGGTTAGTCTGTGTTATTGCAAGAGCAAAGCCAGTGGTTGGAAAAGAAGAGTTTTAGTTTAGTTTTAAATAGTGGGATTGAGGTTAGAGTTGTGAGGTCTTGAGGTAGTTTATTCCATATTTTCCCAACTGAGTTTGAAAATGTGGAGTCATCTGCTGAGTTCTTAGATAGAGAAGTATGAATCAGTATTTTGTTAGAGGAGTGCAGGTTCTTCAGATTGTTATAGGGTTTTATGAGGGTGGACAGCACTGGAGTGTTGTCAGGGTGGTAGAGGGCTTTATGGGCAATTGTAAGTTTATTAAATTGTATTAGATTGGGTAATTCTAGCCACCCTAGTTTTTTAAGATTAGTGCAATGATGAGTCCTGTATGGAGAGGCTGTAGCAAATCTGGCATCAGTATCAATTTCCAAAGGTAGGTACTGTGGTCAAGACCTGGTTGACTTCTACTGACAAACTTTCCCTCTGAGGTAGCCACATTTCCAGACCCAGATGGAGGTATGAGCTATGGCTATATCTCCCTTCTACTGCTTTCCCCACAGGATTGCCTTTTATCACTTACCTCTCCTTCCGAAGTATCGATTTCCACGGGTAGGTACTGTGGTCAAGACCTGGTTGACTTCTACTGACAAACTTTCCCTCTGAGGTAGCCACATTTCCAGCCCCAGATGGAGGTATGAGCTATGGCTATATCTCCCTTCTACTGCTTTCCCCACAGGATTGCCTCCATGTCCCATTGTTTGCAACAGTATGCACACAACGTACTGCATTGTCAAAGTAATTCCCTATTTAGGATGTCAGCAGGAATATCCTTAAAAACAGCCACCTGCTTGCTACCTTACCCCCTTCCCAGTTGAAATAGACTCTGGCTAAATGTACTTGAAAGGTTTCCCATCCAAGGGTCTAATTAGTCTAGACTGCCAAGGCAAGTAGTGCTCCTAAATGATCATTGCGGGTTTGCTCTGGTAATGTATGATCATTTGTCTCTTTTGTCAATGGCCTACATTTCCCTCTACCAGGAGACGGAATACACACTTCTGTGATAATTATGTGCAGTTGTTGTCTCTAAACAACATACCATTGTCATACTGCTAGTCTTGATTGGTACTTCCAAAGATCTTTGTTCTCTGCTCTCCCTTAGTGGACAGTGAGACAGTGCATGCCCTGTTTTGTTTCATCTGAAGCATTTAACCCCTGTACCATAGCATATATGCAAATCTATGTGTTAATCTGTATCATGAGTGACCTGCTGGCATGTCTTATGCTGTCCTTAGGGCTTCCCCTATACCCATGTGCAGTGCTGGGAACCCCCTCTTATGCATTGGCAAAGCGCAAGCTTGGTAAAGATTATCTTTCCTCACTTTATCCACTGTAGAGCTATACTCCCAGTTTACTATCCAAATCCTCACATTCTAAGGCATAGTACCAAGGACTTGTTACCTGACCAGAACATCTGTAAGGATTTCCAGTATGGTGACCTCACACCCACTCACTCATCATTTTCATCTGCCCTTCTCATGTATTCTCTAAACTTTCTTCTAAACAACAATCAAGAAAGCAAACATTTTTAACTTCGCATAATTTAAACAAGCCACTTCACTGAGTTTAGAAACTGCATGCATTACACTGTGATCAAAGGAGTTAAAAATCCCACCCACTGCCGTTGGTCAAGTTGGTACAGATAACCAGCCGTCTCAAATCCTTTATAAACAATCAAAATCATCCCTCTCCTTATACTGGCAAAACAAAAAAAATTGTAATGACCTGGGATTCTTATATGTGGTTTACCCTCACCATGATTCATGAGTCTCTGGCATAGGCTTATCTTCTTTTCATGCTGACATTCCAAAGCTGTCTCCTCAGTTTTAGTTTGCACTCTCTGCAGTTCCACCAATTGCATTTGTTCACGTGCTTCATGCTCCATATGCTTCATTTCAAATGCCAGTACATACGTAAATCCATTTGGGCTTGGAAGTTGTCTTGAGATATTGACTGTCCTTTGTCTACCTCCTGCAGAAAACTGGTTGATTTTTTTTTGTGTGGTATCTTATAATATTATGCAAGTTGTATGTTCACATTTCTAGTTTGGATTTCATTGTAGAGCATTCACTACCTCCTCTCTCAACATATTAACCTGCTGTATTCTTTTTACATTGCATTATTTTGTCAGCTATGCCACTGACATTTTAGCATAGTTTTCAGAAGACCTTTTTTCTGCCTGATCTTAAACTAAGCTGAAAAAAATAAATAAAATAACTGTTGTGCACTACTAAACCTCTGTATATTTTGCTTTATAGCAGTAAGAGTTAACTCATATCCACCTTTGGTAACAAAGCTGTTTTACGATGAATATCCTTGGCTCCAACATAATCTTTTTTTCACATTCAAAAGAGAAGTCATCAGTCTGGAGATCCTACACATTTCAAAAAAAATTCCCTGTTCTTATAGGTTCATAGGATGATACTAGGCTATTGGCCCAGAGGCCCTTATAAACCTAGCCAAGAACTTCATCAATGTTCCCACAAAGTCAGCACCTGTTTCCCCTGTCCAGCAGGGACACAGGTGGGATCCCAGGGGTGTATTTCTGTTTCCCATGCAGTCATCCAGGTTCCTCTTAAAGAGAGCTAGTGAGGTACTCTGCTTGACATGTAGAGGGAGTCTATTCCACAGATGGGGGAGTCTTTGGGAGACAAATCTATCCTGTCAACAGGTTCCATTAATGTCACAGACCAAGTTTTGGCCTTGAATGTGGGTTGTGTGAGTGGAGTTTGACTTACGGATATGCAGCAACTCCATCAAGGCTGGGTCTGAGATGGCCTTGTATGCCAGACACAGGTCACCTCTGAGCAGTCTGTACGAGACTGAGTAGAGGGACAGGGCTTTTAGCCTCTCTGTATAGGATATATGTTTGAGACCCTGGATTTTCCTGGTCAGGAACTTCTGTGGTTTCTCCAGCTGCTGCATGTGCTTGGCAAGGTACATGCCGAAGGGGGCATTGTACTCAATAATGGGTCAGATAAGGGAGGAGTACATGGATGTTATGACCTCCCTGTTCCTGAATGAAATACCTTTACTTATGAGGCGGGCCATGTAGGAAACCTTCTGTACAACTGAGGCAAAGTGGTGGTCAAAAGTCAGGTTGCTATCAACTTAGGTGCCCAAGTCCCTCACGACTGATTGCATGCTTAGTACATTGTTTTTAATGTGATAAATAGTGGGGATGCCATTTTCCCTAAAGGGGATAATGATGCATTTCTTGGCATTCAGTTTGAGGCCATGCTTCTGTTACCAGTAATTAGTTTGGGTAAGGCCGTCTTGGAGGATGTTCCCATCACTAGGGAAATTTAAGACAGCACCCAGCTTATAGTCATCTGCAAACTTGGTCAGCCACAGACCACTGGTTTTGGCTTGTACCTCAGAAAAGTATATCCCAAACAGTAGAGGCCCCAAGACCAATCCTTGCGATATGCCTCTCATTACCCGTCTACTACTACTAGAGGTGGCTTCCCCTATTTTGACTGAGTGGGTTCTATCTGTGAGCCGGTTAGCTACCCATCTGGTAACATACGGGTTGATGCCTAGCTGGGAAAGTTTATCTATTATGCCAGAGTGGGGAATAGTGTCAAAGGCTTTGGCTATGTCAAGGTAGGCAATGTGCACCATCTTCCCCTCATGCATGGCTTTGGTGAATGTTTTGAAGAAGTCGACCAAGTTTAGCAGGCATGATCTCCCTTTGACAAAACCAAACTATGTGGGGTCAAGTATTTGGAGGTTGCCAATGTCCTTGTTTATAAGGTCCATTATAATGCATTCCATGGCCTTGTAGATCAGGCTAGTTAGGCTGATAGGCCTATAATTGCCTGGGTCAGTGGGCACTCCATCTTTGTGTAGAGGGATGACAAAGGCTGTCATCCATTTGGCTGGAAGGAAGCTGGTGCTCAGGCTTTGGTTTCATGTAGGATGCAGCCAGGTATGTTTTCAGATCCCATGGAGACTGCATTTTTTGCCTTTGAGAGGACATTAAAGACCTGCTCCCTGGTGATGAGGGGAGGGGGACAGGTGCTGGGGATATCCTGCTTTACTGATGGGTGGGACAGGGGAGTGAAGTTTTCACTAATCCTGTCTGCCTGCAGGTTGGCTGTATCTATGGCATTTGTGTATGTGGTGGTCTTGAAGACCAGTTCAGAGCAGATTTGGGTATTACCTTTGAGATTGCAGACATATGTGAAGAAGGCCTTGTGATTGTCCTTAGTGGATATGGCCAATTTGGACTCAAAGTTAGCCTTACAAGATTTCACCAGTGACATTATTTGCTTGTTCAGACAAAGGAGAGATTGCTTCCAACTTGACACCTGCTCCTCCTTGGTCCTGGACAGCAATTTTTTTTCTTTTATTATAGAGTTTGTTTATTGCTGCTATCCACCAGACAGGTTTATGCTTCCTTGAGGAAGAAGATTTGGTCCTGTCCGGTATTGCTGAGTCCATGCAGCTATGTAGGTTTTTTGGTGTAGGCTTGGACATTAGTGCTAGTTCCAAATGAAGGAACAGTGGCTGTGAAGCTGCTTATACCTTCTCTCAGGAGATTGTAGTCAGCTTTAGAAAAGTTTTTGTTTGACTCTGACAAGGGGGAGGGTGTTAGGGGACATGTTGACTTTGAAAGTGATTGCTTTATGGTCGGATCTTACCAAGGAGGATGACACTGTAGGGGTGCTACAGTGGCTATTCATGTTGGTTAGTATCAGGTCCAAGATATTTTCACCTCTCATGGGTGTGTCAACCAGCTGATCCAATGCATTGGCATGGATGAAGTCAAGGAATCTCTGGGCATTTGTGATTGGGCTACAATAGGACTTCCACTCTATGGTTGGGTAGTTAAAGTCACACAGGATCAGGGTAGATGATTGAATCTTGATGGATTCATGTAAGTCCAGATATGTGGAGTGGACACCCTGAGTCATGGTTGGGGGTCTGTAGCTAGCTATAATTTGAATAGGTGTTTTGTCAACAGTTAACTGCGCTTAGAGTATCTCCTGTGCATCATACTATTTGACCAGCCTGGAGGTGTGTATGTCTTTGATAAATATTGAAACTCCATCCCCTTTGGCTTTGTAGCCCACCATTTGGGATCTGAAAGTATGGTAGGATGAATAATCTGGTAAGGCTGGGGTGCTCCCTGCAACTCTGAACCAGATTTCAGTGACTGCATAAATGGCAGCATCCTCCAGTGCAAGGAATGCTTGCAATGAGTGCAGTTTCATGCTAAGACTCCTAACATTTAGCAACATGACCTTTACATTTTATTTGGAAGAGTTTTTCATGTTGATAATTTTGTGCTCATGGCTTTGTCTAAAAAAGGCACTATGGGAGAGGCAAGAGCCTTTGCCAGAAGGCTGAAGCCCAGGGAAGATAGATGAAGGCCATCTCTGGCAAAGCATCGTGGTCTGTCAGTCATGTCTTCCTAGCCTATCAAGTACTGGATTCCCTTCAAATGACATCAGAAACTAAGCCTATTGTTAAAGTCAGTCATTTTCTGTTTGTATTGAGGCATCATTCTGGGTAACAGTAGGATGCTGCTTAAGGCTAGGGACATACCTGCCTGGGACACATATTCAGCTAGCTCAATCATGTCTCTCTTCGGGTCTGCTTCTAAATCTCAAAATACTGAAAGACCAATTTTCAGTATCTCAAGATCTAACTACTGAACACCCACTATACTGAAATATTACAAAACCGAATGTCACTATACCATACTTTCAAAATACCGAATTTATAGCAAGTGACATTCATTTCTGTAATATAACCTCTACCACATCACACAACACCACCTCCCCACTACACCTTTACTAAAACACCAAACACACACACCTACAAAACCTATGCATAAGCTGAAGGCAAGCCCCCCTGCACCCCACATGTGGGTGGCTGTGCCCCCCACACCCCTGTACTTACATATACGAACTCCAAGGTCACACAACCATGAAACACACAAAAAACCCACACCTACCCACCCTACACTTACTTTGCACAAACACACACTACACATTCAAAAACACACTGTCTTCAACAGTAACACACAAACACTCACCCATGTAACCCAGCCAACTCCCAAAACATCCCAACACACTACAAAACAATAAACCCAACCCAAAACCCTTAAACATTAACAACTTACCTGAATCTCCATGCACAGCCACACATCATCCACCATATCTCACTCCCAAACCACAATGCACCACACACACAAACCAAAACACAGCACCCCAACAGTAGATTCGACAACATAACACTCGGTAAAGTGCAGTTTTGATTAACTGCACTTTCGATAATATATTCTCGAGATACTGAAAGTCAATATTTCAGTATTATGAGATTTAGAAGGGGTCCGCTCTCTTCATATAGTCCAGAGAGGTATGTCTCGAGTCATTCACAACAACATGGACTATGACAGAGTCCTAACAGTACGTATTGTTAAGAAACTAGAGTGTGTGCATGATATGGTGGATTCTAGCACCTGACAAGCAACATACGGTGACTTTCTCCTTGTCTAGCCTGGTGA
Organism: Protopterus annectens; assembly: GCF_019279795.1. NCBI lineage: Eukaryota > Metazoa > Chordata > Ceratodontiformes > Protopteridae > Protopterus > Protopterus annectens. The sequence goes on from NC_056745.1 coordinate 1,222,835,302, forward strand.
GGGGCACATCTGTATGTCTCACAATAGAGTCTCCTATGACTAGTATGTTGGGTTTGTGGCTGGGCTTTAGAGGGTGTGAGACACAGGCATGTGTACTGTGTGTGGTGCTTGGTGCTGTGGGTTGTTATGTGCGTGTGTGTGTTTTTGCTTCGGAGGTCTCTTTTGTTTAGGCATGTTTTTGTTGAGAACCTCCACATATGTAGGAGTGTGTTGTGCAGGTGTGGGTGGTGTTAGAGGTGTGCTGTTTGTAGTGTCTGCACAGACAACCTTTTAGTGCCAGACGTACTGGCTTGTGATTGAAACAGCAAAGATTCTAGGTTCTTAATGTAACTACATCTCTCACATATTGTGTTGCTAGGTGGTAGTAGAGGGTTGTCCGTGTACATGAGGCAGTTGCTATACTGTCTCAGGATGCCCATATCAACCAGACTAGCAGGAGAAACCATAGGAAATTGTCCATCCATAGTTGTCAGAATCTGTGGAATAGAGGTCAGGGATAGTAGAGTTAGGGATAGTTAGGCATAGCCATTTGGTATTACAGGAGACTAGAGCCTGAATCATCTATACCAACTGCAAAACTGTCATCAAGGACTGCTGAGTTTCTGTACATTTTCAAAGAATGTTGAGTTTCTGTGCACTTTCAAGGAATGCTGAGCTTCAGAAGAGAAATTTAATATTGCTCATGCTGTCTGTTTTCAATATGTAACAGTTTTGTTTTGCAAATGGCCATCAGCAGCATTTATGCTATAAAACTTGAAAGCGGTGTTAGTATCCCAGCAGGTAACATACTTGTCTTTGGCGCAGAAGGCTTTGAGTTCTATTCTCACACCATGTAAATGGAGTGCTGATATTCCAGTGCCGTTTAAGGGGGTAAGGGGGTGCTGCACTTCTGAGTTTGTCCTCCTTTGGATGAGATGCCTGGTAACTATGAATCTATTGCCAGTTTGACTGCCATTCCCTATTGCAATATTACCAGCTTACCATTATATTAATGTAACATGGGAATTTTATTCTTCAAGGGCAGCAGGCACTAAATCTGTACATGAAGCACTGAAATGTAAAGTTATTTGCAAGCAACAACGTCTTCATTGGTTATTTGCTAGCAGCAACCTCTTCATTAGTTATAGATCTCTTTAATGTGGAATTATTCAGATGACTTTTACTTCTGCAGAGATTGTGTATATTGACTGATATTGATGGATTGTAATGGCAGAAGTTTGAGTGGCTTTTTGTGGTTGAAATGTTCTGTAATTGGTAGTTTTCTCATTATTGGTCCATATATTTTGTTTCATTGCTTACTAGAAAAATGTTCAAACCTACAAATTTAAAACACTCTAACAAATGGTGCTGTATTATACAAGGAATATAGTTTAATGCAATCTGGATAGTGCATCAAAGAATACATGCATACATGTATGCATGATCCTAAAAATATGTGTAAGGGGCCTATGGTATGAAAACAGCCCAAAGGTAAATGTAATCTACCACTGGCCAGATGCATTCTTTTTTAATGTGGGTTTCAGTGCTGTTTCAATGAATGCGAGTTTCAGTGACAGAAAAGCTTACTGCTCATGCTAGGTCTGTTTTTATTGTGCAACTGTATCACTTTGTTTAGCAAATGGCTATCAATGCTTGAGCTATAAAATTTGAAATAGAAGTTTTAAATATCTAATATTTAAAGTTTGACTGCTGAATCCTACACTAAGGCACTGAACGAGCACATCCACTCATACATGAATCCCCAATAGAACCAAGATGCTCTCCTCCAAAAAAAGGAAGCCAATCTGGTGGTCCCTTGCCATAAACAAACTTTACAACAAAAGGAAGAAACTGTTCCAGAAAAGAGGAAAATCCCAGGATGCAAAAAACTCCCTTACCAGCCTCAGTAAGAAGCTGAGATCCCTCATAAAATACTCCAAAGCTAGTTACGAAAATAAAATTGTCAAAGATTCCAAAGACAACCACAAGGCATTCTATAGCTATGCCAAGAATCTAAATAGCAATGCTCAGATCTGCTCTGCGCTACAGCAGAATGACATTGAATATACTGATCCCAAGGATATTGCCAATATCCTAGCAGATCAATTCAGTGCAAACTTCACGCCCCTCTCACCCCCTAAAGGGCCCATCTCAATACCGAAAAATTGCCAAATTCTGGTAATAACAGCCACACAGGTAAAAAACACACTCTCCAAAGCTAAGAATACAGCATCCATGGGACCAGATGACATCCCAGGCTGTGTGCTACATGAACTACAAAATGAACCGGCACCTCACCTAAGTATCATGTTTAACCATAGCCTCACCTCAGGCTTCATGCCCACTGAGTGGCGCACAGCTACAGTTATCCCACTCCACAAGGGGGGATAAACCATGGATCCAGGGAACTACTGCCCCATCAGTCTGATGAGCCTGATCTGCAAGGCCATGGAACATATTATCATAGAACTTATAAACAAAGATATTGGCAACCTTCAAACACTGGTCCCCATGCAGTTTGGGTTTGTGAAGGGCTGATCTTGTCTCCTGAACCTGACTGACTTCTTCAAATCAGTCTCCAGAGCCATGGACAAGGGTAAGGTTGTCCACAAAGCCTATCTGGACCTCACCAAGGCCTTTGACACCATCTCCCACTCTGGAATCATAGATAAACTTACTAAGCTGGGCATTAATCCCTAAGTCACTTGATGAGTTGCCAACTGGCTTACTGACAGAACCCACACTGTAAAAGTAACTGACTCCAAATCCAGCTCCAGACAAGTGACAAGTGGAGTACCTCAGGGTTCAGTCCTCGGACCGCTCTTGTTTGGCATTTACTTCTCTGAAGTACAGGCCAAGACTAAGGGACTCTGGCTAACAAAGTTCGCAGATGATTGCAAACTGGGAGCCATTATTGAGTCCCCAAATGATGTGGATATTCTACAAAAGGACCTTACAGAAACAGACGCTTGGTGCCAGAGCCATGGGCTCAAGCTCAATGCCAAGAAATGTATAGTTATCCCCTTTGGGAAAAAACATGTACCCATGAATTACCACATAGGTGGCAGTACACTAAACACCGAAAGTGTGATAAGAGACTTAGGGACACAGGTGGACAGTGGTCTCACCTTCGATAATCACATCGCCACAACAGTCAGGAAATCCTTCTATGTAGCACACCACATCACTAAGGGCTTTTCATCCAGAAAAAAGGAGGTCATTGTCCCACTGTACTCATCCCTCATTAGACCCATTATAGAATACAACACCCCATTTGATATGTACCTCTCAAGACATCTGCAACAACTGGAAAGTCAGCAGAAATACCTCACTAAAAGAATTACAGGCCTAAAGCAGATGCCCTATGCTGACCATCTAAAAAAACTCCATCTATACTCTGTTGCATATCGTCTTCTCAGAGGTGATTTCTGCTTAACATATAAGGCCATGTCAAACCCAGAGCTGTTGGACATGCTACACTTAAAAGAAATCCCAATCCCTCAGAGACACACGTTCCAGGGATCTAAACCTTGTCATCACAATGAACAAAACATGCTACAGGGATAGGTTCCTGACCCAGAGACTCCCCAGACTCTGGAACAGACGCCCATACATGTCAAGCAGAGCGCCTCTTTGGTCCTCTTCAAAAGGAGCCTTGATGATTGGATGGGAGATAGCAAATTCACCCTGGGTATCACGTCAGTCACCCTGCTAGACAGGGGTCCAGGGAAGTAAATACTGTGGGAAGAAATAGCCAGGGAATTGTTATGGCTAGGCTTGTATAGGCCCTAGGGCTGATAGCCTAGTACCAACCTATGAACCTATCTCTAATCGTTATAGAAGAAAAAAAGAAAATAATATGCACATTGACAGTTATGAACGTGTTTATGGTAACAGGGGAGACATAGGGAGGGCTGGTCTGTGGGGCCCCTTATCCATTAGCCTGCCTAGGGCCCTACTCATACCTCTCAAATGTACAGATTTTCACAGAATGCCCAGATTTTTGCCTCATATTTTGTGGTCTATTTTTCATAAAATTGTAGTTTTCTAGCAAATCAATGGCAAATCATTGAATATTTAAGTCAGAAAATAATGACAGACATTTGAGTTTCAACTTTATACCCTTAGGAAAATTCATGATAATGTAAAACCTGTTATTATGTTTATTTAAAAATTGTCCCTATTTTTGGGCTTTTATCCCCCCATTATTTATAGATTTGTCCAGATTTCTTGCTCTAAGAGTTTGAGAGGTATGGCCCCATTTGATCATGATCTGGCTGTGTGTACACTGACACCCATTAAAAACTAGTACCATCTGTACTTCTAACACACTTAAATAAGAAATTGGTGCAAAGAAAGTTATACACATCTGTCTATTTACATTTATAATGATTTTTTCTTCCTTATTTTTCAAAGATCTCAACTTCAGTAACCTTTTTTTTCCTTTAATAATGCAGTGGGTATCTAAAAGTCAGTACCAACAGATAACAAAACTAAACTGTGTATGCTATAATTTTAATTTTATGACAGGTACATTTAATTTAATTTATCATATATATAAAAATAAAGAATCCAAAATGTATCCTTATGGGATACTGCAAATAAGTGCAACATTTCTAGACTGTGTGTTATCAATCAACATTTGAGAAATTCAGTTAAATGATGACTGAAATACAGCCTTTCTATTTAAATAAAGAACTTGACATGGCAAGCACCTTCAAAAATGAAATACAATTCAGTAAAACCTCAATGGACTTAGGGTCATGATAAACCGAATAATTCTTATTCAAAAATTTCATAAAGCAGTTTCATCATAACTCCCATGCCAAAATGCATGCTGTACCTGATCGAAAAAAACCTCTCTTTGTTCAAATAAGATGTTATTTAGTCATGTCCCAGTAATTCAATTAACTTGGACAGTGCTATCAATAATAAAATTGGTTGACAGTTGCAAGCATAGACTGCATACCTACAGTGGCATGTTTATCCTGCACTCTGCAGTTTATTAGTAGAGAAAGAAGTACTAAAATATTAGTTAATGGACATTATAAATCATTGATAGCCAGTTATAGTGAGTTAATGGACATTTTAAATAATCAATAGACAGTCTCACAAATCAGTAGTCAATACCAGCTTTACTCCTACTGGATTCATTAGCATCTTCCTGAGTATAACCTAAAGAAAAAATCAAGTTTGCCTGATTCACTGTTTTACAAACTTAAACATTTGTAGTTTTGAGTTGCTGAAACTGAAATGAAATGTGCATTAAGTATGTTTGTTTTATGAGTAGCAATAATACAATTTATTAAAAGAGTACTATACAAAATTATCACATTAGTTGTAGATGTGTAGTACTGTTGCCTGTTAAAAAAAAGTCTGCCTGTTAAAAAAATTATTATTTTATAAATATATATATAAAATAGTTATTTTCTTTTTGCACAAATTCCCGTATTTTAAAACTAACAGCAGCACTCACTATTTCTGTGCTGTACATAGTATATTTGTTGAATAATTTGTCTTTGACATGCATTGGATTAGAGTGACATGGTGGATGGTTTTCTGCTTTAAGCCCATTGCTTGCTACAATATATGTGACTCCCCTGTGACCCTGATATATGATAAAGTGGGTCTTGGAAAATGAATTATTGTCTTTAATATTTGTTGAAGGACATTAACCTTTTGGGGAAAGATATAATTAGTAAGAAACCACTTACAGTGAATCCATATGGCTCAAAGTTCTCTCATCAAAAGCTGTCCGACATAAAGCCTTTATGTGTTGAAACGTTTTCTTTTAAGTCAGAAAGGAACTGCACTGTTAATCAACATCACAGCTTGTGGAGTTGATGAGTTCCCCTTGGTGTTGCAACCACAGAATTAATTTATGTGTCCTAATAGTGACCTCCAAATAGTTGTGCAGGGATCTTGCCCCCTACAGAAAACTGGTTGACTTGTTTTTCTGTAGTACATTAAGATCTTACGTGAGCTGCATGTTTATATATTTATTTTTATTCTGAGTCTCAGTGTACAGCATTCAACTGAAGGGGCTTCTATACTGAGTTGCTTTCATGTATGATGGATTCCTTATCCCAGGCTTTATTTTTGTGATATGAATCCAGTTGTTTTTATTGTGCACACAGGCAAAACTAGACATGTGACATTTTTGCAGTAGTTCAAAATCTCAGCTTACCGTCTATAATGTTAAAACAATAAAATCCCATGAACTGAATGTCTTGAAATAATTTGCAAAGTTCAAAAGCACAGACTGGCTTTCTAAGATGCAAATGTTTTCAGGTCTTTTGTCAGTTCTGCTTGAATCAAACATTTTCACACAGCATATGGGTATATAGTCACTTACCCATTAATACATGCATTCTTGTATCAAATTCTGTCAACAGTTTACAACATGCTAATTAAGGTGCTAGCCCTGTTTGGTCCAGAATATCTCATAAAATGTTGCACATGTTGAATTAAACGTATATCAGCAGCTGATAACAAGGACAAAATCATACAATCAAAATATCATTATACCATTCATTAATTAAAATCAATTAAAATTAATTTAAATTTGCTTAGCTTTTTTCATTTGATGCAAATAAGCAAGTCTAATTGCTAACGTCCTGTGGGATGGTAAATACCATTCATTACTCATTTTAATGAACTTCCACTTTGTACCTTCAACTGACTTGACAAATGATTTAAAACTTTTGTTTTTATGTGGTGAAAGTAAACTGTGTCATTGTATGTTGTGCCCTCCCCTAACCTCATTATACAGTTTCACCACTTATGACCTTATGTCAGAGGGTCACTAGTAATACAGATAAAGATAATTACTCCTTTCAATATGAATAAAAAAAAACTTTCAGAGTTTCGACCAGGAGTCTGTAAATGTTTGTCTACTCTACAAAACTAATCTTCTCCGTCAGAACCTGAAAAGAACACGAGTACAATAAACAACACCATAAGTGATTTGTCTATTACATTTCATTTTTAAGAAATTCATCCAAATGAATGGAAATGTTTCTCAAAAATTAAGCAGTATAAAATTATCTAAATTTTGTTGTCTCCATGTAACCTTCTTAAAATAAGCAGTATTCCACATATCCAAGCTTTTATACCATCTATTTTAACCAAAAGTATTGCACCAGCATATATAGGCATATAGAGAACTTGTGCCTTGTAATTATGGTTTTACAGAAACTAGTCTATTCACAAATGTATGAGCTTATGAACAAATACGGTTTACTGTATGCTAGCTGTTTGGTTGTGAACAGGGATTAGTACAACAGCCACCATGTATGCAGACAGTCTAAATTTACAACATGAACAAAGGTCAGTTAACTGGAGGTATTTCCATAGACATGTCAAGTGTATTTGAAAGAGCAGGCCACACCCATATGCTACAAAAATGTACATCATTAAGCAGTTCCAAAACTACCCTTCCAGTAGGACCTTTTAAGTCTATACAGGTGATACATGCTCCAATATTTAACACCTTTTATATTTTTTATTTTCTTTATTGATGCTCTTTTTCTGCACCTGACTTCATTCTTGTGGTCTCTATCCCAGAGGCCCACTCCTAATGTTGGTTCTACCAGACACTCCACTGTCCCCTGAACTATCTCCATATTCTGTTTGTGGCTAATTTCGATCCTAAGGATGTCCAAGTCTGATGTGTGCCCTGAGTATCCCTACTGCTTGGGGATGTGCAGTGGGCAGACACAGTCAAACTGCTCTACACTTCCAAAAAGAACATATATCTACAACCCCCTATCCTTGGCAGAAGCACAGCCCAATAGGCTTCCTGGTCTCCATCAGAAAGTTCCTATCACATTGTGTGCCTGTACACACAGTATCTGACCCCTAGGATGGGACTGTATATCCTCCCGCCCAGTATCACAGATGCACAAGCCACTAATTTAATCTGGGATACCTGGGCCATAGGAAGGGCTTTGCCCCTTTAGGTCATGTCACTGTTTCATTCCAATATTTTGCACTTATTGTGGAGGTTCTTTAGGGGTCTGTGGTATGTCCCATCCTTCTCCATATTTGTAAACGACCTGAAACAAGAACTTGTTAGCTAAGCATAACAACATACACCTGCAACCCATTCCTCCTCAACTCAGGTACCACATTCAAAAACCTACAGCTTAATCTGTACTTCACTGTACTCATGCAATGGAAATTAATAATAAACCCTTTAAAAACAGCATTTATGTCTTTTGGCACAAAACCTAGCTAATGCCTGACCAATAAATGTAGCAGACCCACTAAATAATAACACTGCTTAAGTCAATCAGCAAAATTATCTATACAGCACGGCACATGTAGCCTTTTGGATGCAACACAGAAAACTGTAGATAAGCACGGTCATATCTGAACCCTTGTTGCAAAATCTCAAACTTGCTAGCACCTGAAACCAGGAATGACCTTTCCAAAAGCATATTATTAGCAAAACTAGAATATATCATTCCTTTAATTCCCCTTCATTCTGTGACAAGTAGTAACCTTCAACAGAAAACTATGATCAGGATATACAGGTAAATATAAGGTGTGAACCCAGACCAATCATTGCCTGCTACTATCACACCAGTTTCCCGACTTGTTACAACATTTTTGAAAATAAACAGCATGCAAACATGCTACCCTTATTTCCTTTGCTAATGTCTAGAATACCAGGTCATCCACTCAGGAAACACTGGTAGTGCATTCACATTTAAAAGCCCTCTTTTAGTTTAGTGACTGGAGAAAAGCCCTTCTCAAGAACAGGACGAGTCTCCTAGAGCCAGCTGCTAGTAGAAATAAGACATATAAAAACTCTCCAGGCATTTCAGTCAAAACTAAAGTGCAAGTGTTTACTGTAGCCACATGTAAATGCTTCAGAGACAATGGCTAACATAAATCATAACATGTCTACCATACCTCTCAACTTCTTAGCAGAAGAATTCTGGATGAAGACAAAAATAATGGGGGTGGGTGGGGGTGGCAAAGGCCCAAGAAAAGGGGACAGATTTTAAATATTGTCTATATAAACTTTAAAAGTAGCTAGGAAAACAGGTTTTGCATTACCATGTATTTTCTGAAAGGTACAAAGTCTGAAACTCAAATGTCTGTCAATATATAGTGACCAAAATCGAAAATGATATGCCAGAAAAATCACAAATTTTATGAGAAGGAGACTGATATGTGAGGCAGAGATCTGGGCATTGTGCAAAATTCTAGGCAACTGAGAGTTCCTCAAAATAAAAGAAAGTAAAAACAAACTTCTAAGCAGATGAATCCACGAATGAAGGAATATAAATAAGTAAATAATATTTTTCTTATGTAGACTACTATATATGCTAGATGTCTAAGTACATTTCCTTCTCCAAATAGTACTCAACAACAAATGTTGCTCTATACATTGAAGAATGTCATATAATGTACCTGTTACCAACCTACCAACCAAGTGCACACTGTTGCTTTAAGATGTTTTAGATATAACCTCAAGGTGTGGCTGACAAGGTTTTGGCAATTAGTCCACAAACCTGGTCAACCAACAGAAATAAATAAGGGAAATTAATACATAAAAGAAGGGAGACCAAGGTTTCATTAAAATAAAATAGCAAAGCTGTACTCTATCTTATAAAGATGTTATAGTTTGATATCAAAGTCCATTTATATAGGGATGGATTCTAAAAAGCTCACGCATGGAGTAACAGACCCAACTTGGCATGTTACTCCATGTTCAAGTACAAAAGATAAGACTAAACCAGTCCCCATTATGCAAAGACTAAAGGGGACAGGTGCAACCCTGCACCTGATTCCAAAAGGACGATCAGGCTCTACCTGTCAATATAATCTGACATTGCACAGTGGTGTGGTTTGCCAATGTATGAGGTTGAATTAGTGGTGAATTCCATTGAAATGAACTGCCTTCTCTAAGTGGTGAAAATTTCATAAGGATGTGAAGTAGGTACTGCAGGCAGTACCTGATGGGAAGCTGAACTGCCTGCAGCACCTAGTCTTTCATACAGGTACAGCTATACTAAAGGTATAGGGAGTTGGGGGCCTACCTGGTAATGAGTAGTACAAGCTGTCCCACAAACTCCACTGGGGGCTGCTTGTTTTAGTGCACTATTAATGACAGATTTAATTCCCTGGTGAGCTAGTGGCCCCACATTCCCACCCATCATCATGGATGGGGTGAATGCACTATCATGCTGGCCATCATGTCTGTATTCACTAGTCTGCCTTACAGATGGAGCTGTTGTGCTGGACAGTCTGATGGTTCTGCAGCTCCACCAGTATGTTGCATAAATTTGCATGCAATACCATATCCAATATACAAATGGAGCTACTGTGCCCAAGGACTTCAGGCCTTCAACCAGAGCCTCACTGAGTCCTCAGACTACATAATGATGTTCCTTAACATTGAATGTTAGTGAATTGTATTAGCTTGTCTAGATGTAGTGGGCTAGTATTCAGTTCAATACCTCAGTGTTGTAAGGTACTGTATTGGATGATTCCTGCACCCAGGATGACATCACTCCTGGGGCAGGTTGTATTTTGCTATCTGGAGTAGCAAGAGTGGGATGGCTATTATATGCTTAGTTTTGTTTCACTTAGGAGAAACTCAACTGGCTTTACTATAGTCTGTCATGAGATATGCTTTACACATAATATTGGAGTAATAGAATTGCTGTTGACACATTTCCTTGCAGTTCGTTAAAAATATAATTCCCAGTACTAATCTTAATATCATCAAGATTGTGTAGAACATAGTCAAAGGTCTTACTACTATGGTAAAATATATTTTTCTTCAAGCTGAAAACGTTCTAAGGTGTGTATAAGTAGATCCAGGATGGAAAATGAATGGCAGCATATTTTCAAATTTTGATACAGTCACCAACTTAAATGCAAAATTAGACACCAAGTCAGTGCAAATGAACAAGTTTCTTATTTTATCATGTCATACAGAAAACATAACTGAGTTGGGTTGGCAAGGATACAACATTATGGATAGAAGGGTAGCTGAGAGGCTGAGTTTGTAGGGAGAAAAGCTCTCACCTGAAGGAGAGAAAAGGAGAGATTTATTAGTTTTGTGTCACAGGAGTTGGTGTTGGGACTGGAGTTTGGTACATCTTTGTCAGATATTTCTTGTTAAGTCTTGTCTTACAGTTGTACATTTCCTGAGACTGGAGCTAATAAAAGAAAAAAAGGACATCCAGAAGAAAATAAATAACCAGGTGGTGGGCTGGGACATAGCAATGAGATTTAAAGCAAACCACAGCAAAATGATGCAGATGTTCATCGTGCATACAGCTGCAGTCATAACAGATGGGTTCCCCTGCCGTCAGGCGGGTCCTCGGTCGGCCGAATTCCAAAGTCTAGGTCCGGCGTCGGTTGTCATCGCTTCTTCCCTGACGTCAGTGTGACAGGGGTATAAAGGAACCAGCCGACGCCATTTTCTTCAGTCTTTCTTGCTGCGCGGTGCCCGAAGCAGAAGCAGTTCGCAAGTGCTGGTCGGCCAGCTCCTGAGATTACGAAAATTTGGAAACCGAAGTCTTCTTGAAAGCTAAGTATCCGTTAGAAACTTTTCTTGCCTCAGACCAATGTCAGACAAAGTTAATAATTGTATTTCTTGTGGGAAGCAAATACCGCATAAGGATTTCCATTCCCTCTGTATACCTTGTCTAGGCCCAGACCATGACGTCTCGGTCTGTCGCTTTTGTGCTACATTCAACAAACGCACCATTAAGCGTCGGGCGGAGTTCGCCCAGCATTATTTTGGGAAAGCATTTAACTATATTATGTCATCGGATACTCCGACTCCAGTTTTGTCTAAAAAACGCAAAGATAAGGACCGACACACGAGGTCCGCGGCCTCTACCGACACCACGCCAAAGCCGACTACACGTGGTCCGGTTCTCAGCGAGGCGCCTATGCAGCCCCTGACTACCGACGACACTTCTTTGACGGTGTCTCCTGTGCCCGAGGTCGCAGGCTCCTCGGCCCACACCCGACTACAGATACCGAAGCCACTCTTGGCGTTGAAACTCAGAATGTGGACAGGTCCACCTCCACTCAAGGTGTCTTCAGACCTTCCTCTTCTTTCTCCATCAAGGCTTTCACTAAGTCTAAAGCAACCATGCACTCTAAGAGACCAGCTACACAGGGCCCATCTCCAGGCCCATGCCTAAGAAACAGATGCTTAAAATGGCTGAGGATTTAATTACTCTTATCAGAGGTTCTCAGCCCCCATCGGACAAGGCCCAGAGTGGAGGAAGATTCCCCCTCCTCTGATCAGGGCTCCATTATTTCAGAGCACTCCGATGATCAGGAACATTCTTACTCCCCTTTTGAAGACTCTGATGCAGAGGAGTCCATCCCTTCTGTATCCCCCCCTGAGGATTACTCATTTGGGGAAACTTTGCATACCTTAAGGGAACACTTCCACTGGGAAGGCCAAGATTATTCAGATTCCAAGAAAAGGCTTAGGGAATTTCTCTTGCTACCTCAGCACAGGCCTCTGGCTATACCTCCTGTCTTGGGCATCCTAGATGATGTTTACTCGGAGGCCTGCCTTAACCGGACTCTCTACCTCCAGCTCCAGTTAAGCCTGACAGGTACTACAGGGTTCCTGACTCACACCAATTTCTATACAAAAGCCATGCTGCTGACCCAGAAACCATCTCACAGGGCCCCAAGGGAGTTAAGGCCTCCATTGCTAAAAATCCATTACCTTCCGAGAGAGATTCCAGATCCTTAGAAAGGTGGGGAAAAAAGGTATATACCTCGGCTACCTTAACCATGAGGGCCTTAAACTGTCAGTTTCATATGCTAAAATACCAACAGTTTTTGTTATCACAATTGAAAAGTAAAATGTCACAACCTGAACAACCAGACTTGAAGGAGTTGCAGGATTTGATGCATAGTGCATAACAAGTGGGTAAGCATACCTTACAATGTGGTTTTGATGCTCTAGAGGCCTCATGTAGAGCTGCTGTTACAGGATCAGTCATACATAGGCATGCCTGGCTCAAGGAACAAGCCTTGCCTGATCATGTCAAAGCTAAATTACTAGACGCCCTCTTCAAAAGGATGTACTATTTGGTGCTAATGCTGAGGAGGTATTAAGGAAAATGGAGGAAAAGGCTAAATCAATGCAAACTGTGAAAGATTTTCTACAGGTACAACCCCACGTTTTAGTAGAAATTGGCCTTCCAAAAACTGGTCCTTTCCTGCCACGGACAGACCCCAAAGAGGCAGATACAGGCACCCGAGGGGCAGAGGACAATCCCAAGGATCGTTTAGAGGCAGACAATGGCAAGCTCCTACACAAAGAGGTGGTGAGGATAACTCACAATCTTTCAGAAAGCAAACCCAATGACTTTCCCCTTTGCATGCCAGCCAAGTCTCAAATGGCAGCTCCCTTAGGAGGAAAGCTGGCATTATTTTCAAAAAATTGGCATATTGTCACAAAGGACAAATGGATCCTGGACATTATAAACAGAGGCTACAAATTCCATTTTCACACCCTTCCAAAAATGAGAGGCATGCCAAACCTGCCACACAATCAAAGGGCAGAGGCACAAAGGCAAATTACAGATCTCATAAACATGAAAGCTATTCAAGAGGCACCTACGCACGAACAAGGTCAAGGTTTTTATTCCAGGCTATTTCTGGTACCAAGGAAGGGAAAAGATTGGAGATCTATTTTGGACCTATCCATCCTAAACACATTTCTACTCATACCAAAATTCAAGATGCTCACTCTACAGCAACTTCTTCCCATGCTGGGCAAGGAGTCTTGGCAGGTAACATTGGACCTCAAGGAGGCATACCTGCATGTCCCAATCAGACAAAATTGCAGAAGGTACCTCAGATTTCTTGCAGGTTCAACCCATTATCAATTCTCTGCATTGCCCTTTGGCTTATCTACTGCGCCCAGAGTATTCACGAAATGCCTGGCATCAGTAATTGCCTACTGCAGACTTCAAGGGATACAAATATACCCCTATTTGGACGACTGCCTGATCCAAGCGGACAGCAAGCACATTCTTCTGAAACATCTGGCTTATGTAATAATGTTGTTGAACTCTCTGGGATACACAGTCAACAAAACGAAATCAAGGCTAATACCCTCTCGGAAGATAATTTTCCTGGGTGCCAATTTGGACACAAACACCCAGATGGCCTACCTCACGCCAGAGAAGCAGGGGCAACTAATTCAATACTTCAGAACACTAGCAAATTGCACCAGGCTGACTGCAAGGAAAATCCTGCAGGCTCTGGGATTCATGGCATCTTGCATCTTATTAATCCCATGTGCAAAGCTGCATATGAGGAAACTACAATGGTACCTGAAAAACATATGGTCTCAACACAGCCACAGTTTGGAAACAATAATACCACTAATTCCATGTCTGCAAAAGGAACTTCTGTGGTGGGCTCAAGCATGTCAAACAAACACAGGTCTTCCATTCAGCAAGCCTCAAGCAAATCAAGTCATCACAACAGATGCCTCGGACTACGCCTGGGAGGCGCACATGACAGATCAGTGCATTCAGGGCAAATGGTCCCAAAAAGAAAAGCACCTTCACATCAATCAAAAGGAAATGCTAGCAGTAATAAATGCTATTATAGCTTTCAAGGACCTTCTACAACCAGGTCAACTATTGATAAGAATGGACAACACCACAGTTATGTTGTACATAAACAAACAGGGAGGAACACATTCTTACCCCCTATGCAGACTGGCCATGTCACTTTGGAACATGGCCATGGACTTACAAATGGAACTACAAGCACAGTACTTGCCAGGCAAGGAAAACACACTGGCAGACAACCTAAGCAGGAATATGACAGATCCACACGAATGGAAATTACATCCAAAAGTTTTTACAGAAATAATCCAAGAATGGGGAAGGCCAGACATAGATCTCTTTGCCTCCCACAAAAATCATCAATTGACAAAATTCTGCTCAAGGATTTTCCATCCAAAGGCCTGGAGAGTGGACGCTCTCTCTTTCAGTTGGACATCAATGACAGTTTATGCCTTCCCACCTCTTTCTCTGCTGCCCAAAGTTCTATTGAAAACCAGAGCAGACAGACCAAAGATGATTCTCATTGCTCTGGACTGGCCAAGGCAACACTGGTACCCACTCCTGAGGAGCCTGACGCATTCCCCACCATGGACCCTGCCTCTAATGCCTCTTCTTCTGACTCAGCACAGCTTCAAAACTCTTCACAGCCAGCTAAAAACACTCAATCTAGCTGCATGGAAGATTCCTTAGCATCACAGTAGGCCCAACTCTCCAAGGAGGTGCAGGATGTCATTTTGGAGGCCAGAAGGCCATCAACTAGAAAAGCTTACTCCGCAAAATGGAAACGGTTTTGTGTCTGGAATGAGAAAAAGGGCCATGATCCTGGAAAACTGAATTTACCACAAATACTCCAATATTTGGCTGAGCTGCTAAGCGGTGGACTTTCATTCTCCTCCATCAAAATCCATGCCTCAGCCATTTCTGCAGAATACAAGACTGATCCACCTTTATTCTCTCACCCTCTCTTAAGACAGTTCCTCAGAGGGGCTAAGAATTTAAGACCTCCAAGGAAACAACCAATACCTGCTTGGGATCTTAATTTCATTCTGGAAAAACTGACCTTGCCTCCCTTTGAGCCAGCTGCCTCATCAGATTTGCAATATTTGTCCTGGAAAACAGCTTTCCTTCTGGCTATCACCTCAGCTCATAGAGTTTCAGAACTACAGGCTCTCATGGCTGTCCAGCCTTTTATCATCTTCCATCAGGACAGAGTTTCCTTACGAACCAACCCGTCCTTTATGCCTAAAGTGGTATCCAGGGTAGCTTTAAATCAGGCCATACATTTACCTACTTTTATCCTAATCCTCAAAACAAAGGGAGAGATTACTACATTCATTGGACATCCACAGACAACTGCGTTATTATTTGGACAGAACAAAGCCTTTCAGAAAATCAGAACAGCTCTTTGTGTCCTATGCGGTAGGAGCTCAAGGAAAGCCGATTTCCAAACAGACAATCTCAAAATGGATAGCCCACTGCATACGCTTTTGCTATTCCTTTCATGGCAAAACTGTACCTACAGGCATTAGAACTCATTCCACCAGGGCCACAGCCACCTCTGCAGCCTTCCTCAGAGGAGTTCCTACCAAGGATATTTTGGAAGCAGCCACTTGGAGTTCTGTGCATACCTTCTTCAAGCACTACAACCTACCATTATACTCCAAATCTAGAGCAGGCTTTGCCACTGCAGTCTTGCAGGGCATTTTGGCTCCTCCTAGTTCCACCTAGTGCCTACCACCCTTTCTTAGCTTTGGGATTCTACCCATCTGTTATGACTGCAGCTGTATGCACGATGAACATAGTACAGTTTTGTACCTACCATAAATGTAGATGTTCGAGTGCTAATACAGCTGCAGTCCAGGTTTCCCTCCTTCCCTCTTGGGACAGGCCTATAGGCTAACACATCCTTATACAACCTGATTGGGGTATTAATTTATGATGTATTTGCTTGCAACTACTGTATTTTGATTATATTGCACTGCATTATTACACAAATTTATGTATTGCCTTCCTTCTGGGGGCACCTGACATCTGGGGCAAGAAAAACTGAAGAAAATGGCGTCGGCTGGTTCCTTTATACCCCTGTCGCACTGACGTCAGGGAAGAAGCGACGACAACCGACGCCGGACCTAGACTTTGGAATTCGGCCGACCGAGGACCCGCCTGACGGCAGGAGAACCCATCTGTTATGACTGCAGCTGTATTAGCACTCGAACATCTACATTTATGGTAGGTAAAAAACTGTACTTTCAGGGGACAAAACTAAAGGAGGGAACACAAATCTGGTAAGCAGTGTGATATGAGAGAAATGATATGTTTAACTTCACAGTGCAGTATGAAATTGTAGCCAGAAAATAAATAGCATTTTGAACTGTACTGATACTAGGAGATTGCTATTAGAAATGCCAGTTGTCAGGCCCTATTTTGCCTGGTGTGTGCTGCCCTACACACCATGACTACCAGTTTCACAAAAATATGCCTGGGCTGCAGAAGGAGTTCCCTGAGATGGCAAGCACATCAGGATCTGATATAAGGGGAAAATTAAGAAGATTTGAGGTACTTAGAGCGGAGAAGAGAGCAGAGTCGTTAGAAATTATAAGGAAATAAGTAATGCAGCTAGCTTCTTGAGAGGGTGTCTTAAATCACATATGACAGTCGAGGTAGTGTAGTAACTTATTTAATAATCCTGTGTTGTCATCACTTCCTTGGGACGTGCAGATTAACACATTATGCTCTCAAGGGTGCAAACAAATACCCATTTGAGGGTATGGATTTATATGTCACCCCCTAACAGTACAAAGGTATGCATAGGAGTAATTTAAATATTATAGTGCTCTGCTATGATTTTTGATGGTCTCTTGCTATGATTTTGAGGGCTGACAAGTATACTGAATACTTAAGAAGTAACAAACTCCATTTTTTTTGCTGTTAAACAACCAAATGTGTGAACATTTTTTTTTCTTAGAAAAACATTCCCATGCATTTGAATATGTTCTTTCATTAATTCCAAAATACTCTTATTCCACTTGTTTAAAACCCATGATCGACTTTCTTTCTTTCTTTCTTTCCCATGGCACAAAGAATGGCATTAACTATACCTGAATGATATACTCTAAATGCATCTCTATGTCCAATGGTGCGCACATACAAAGTGTTTAATTGTATTCCCAATGGTTTACATCAGCGCAAAGATACAGAAGGAGAATTGAGTGCCATTAATACAAAGGGATTAAATAAAATGGTAAGATCTGTGTTTCTAAAAGAATGTCAATGAATAATCAGAATGCACCATGACAGGTTGAGAGGGAATTTATACATTTACCTACAGTATATGCTTCAATTTAGTTACTCGAGCTACCTCTTGGATATATAATATCCTCCTCCCATGGGTAAAATATGAATTACCCACTCACTACCATGTTGCAATGCCGAAGTATGTGATTTGATGGCTGTAAAATACAGCTTAACAATTTTCAAACTTTACTTTTCTGCAAAGCTTGGAATGACTAGAAAGAAATAGCTACTCAAGTGTGCCTGAACCAGGAAATGCAAAATACTGTTAAATTCAGTACAGGTATGCAATATTCCACTATTGATACAGTGTTCTGTAGGTTATGGACTTAGGCAAGTGTTCAAATCCAGCAGTGACTAAGTAAAAGTGTATGTGACTATAGTACTAGGTAGGAATGGCTCACCTAACATTCTGTAACATTTATACTAGAAGAGGGCTGGTATAATGGATAATACTTTTACCTCAAAGAAAGAAAGCCCAGGGTTTGAGTCTCACCTTTGAAAAGAAATTAACTAGACTTAAAATGGCTTGCAAGGGCAGCTAGCCTAGTACTTACCTATAAACCTATTAAAATCTTATACAACACACTTTAGGAGACATAAATTAACTACAGTTACAGGCATATTGCTTCTCAGAAGAGAGACTAGTTAACATTTTGTTAACTGTTTAGAAAACGGCAACATTTACTTTCTTATTTTAGACCTGTACTTTGTTAGAAAGACTACCAGACACTCTTATTTCATGCTTTCTGCACTCTTAAACATTTACTGCATGTCCTGTTCTGGCCTGTCAATCCACTAATTTTGTATGTTCGTTTGATTTCAGGGCTGCCCATGACATCAGTCTGGAGGAGTTTGATGATGAGGATTTGTCAGAAATCACGGACGACTGTGGAATCGGCATGAACTATGACTCTGACCCTTACGAAAAGGTATGTGATCCATGATATATATCTGTCTTCCCAGCTGAAGATCTCTTCCCTCAAAGATACAAAATAA
>NC_056745.1:1222859155-1222894155 GCF_019279795.1 Protopterus annectens
TTGCTGTTAGAAAATAATGACAGACATTTGAGTTTCATACTTCATATCCTTTGGAAAATTCATGTTAATGCAAAACCTGTTGATCTATCAACTTTGTACGTTTGTAAGAGCAGTATTTAAAATGTGTCCCTATTTTTGGGCCTTTGTCCCATTTTTATTTATGGCATTGTCCATATTTCTTGCTCTGAGAGGTTGAGACGTATGTCAGCTGGCTATCCCAGAAATCACTTTTGTACGGGAAATACAGTGGGTAGATGGTGATTTGTGTGTGTGTGTGTGTGTGTGTGTGTGTGTGTGTGTGTGTGTGTGTGTGTGTGTGTGTGTGTGTGTGTATGTGTATGGTTGTTCTGTGTGTGTCCGCATGCTACTATTATCGCAAATCAAGGGTACTTCCTTATTTTAAATGTCAAAGTAGTATGGATGGGAAGCCACAAAGAGACATGTCACTAATAGATTATACTGCTCATGGTTGTGGTATACTGTGTGTGAGTTGCAAAATACAGTGAATGTTTTTTTTTTTTTTTTTAATCATTTAAGTAAACTAAGCTTATACTTTAAGAAAGATGGTTTGCTTCTTAACAGGAATGACCCTGGCATGCTCAGCATTAACCAGTGTAATTTTGATCTAGCATGTGGGAAGTTAGAAAAGAGGAGATGAGCTGTGGCTGCTTCATAAATTAAAACATTGCACTGTTTCCACAAGCTGGCTGTTATCGCCTGCCATGACACAGGTGTTCACTGATTGGGCAACACAGGTCATGTGTTCATGGAGAACTGTAGGTTATAACAGTAGGTGAATTCCACTCCCCTTTTCTGCATTCACTACCTTGACAATGTCTTAGCAGTCTTTCAAAGGATAAATGTGGTTTAAGCAGGTGCAGATAATTGTTTGAAATTGTACATTGAAATCCCAAACATGAAAAGCTTTAAATTAATCTTAAAAACATGTTTTCAGAAAGGACATTTTTACTTATAGTTAAACAATGAGTTTCGTTTTGTAATTAAAAAAAAAAAAGAACTGCAAATGGACATTATTTTGAAAATTAAAATTAAGATTTTTTTTCCCTTACCCTAAGATGTTGCAATCTGATAGGTTCTATATCTAGAGGGAAGAAATGTAGGGGTGAATTCTCCAGAAGTAAGTGAAGGGGAGGGCTCAACCTCCTTTTCATAGGTTCATAGGAAGTTACTAGGCTAACAGCCTTAGAGCACTTACAAGCCTAGCAATATTTATCTCGAGTTACTCCAATTGTAGGTGAATAGGTGAGTGAGGTTTGCAGAGGTAAGTATCTATGGTAGTTAACACCAACTTCCTCTGTCCAGGTGGAACATGAGCAACTAAAATTACATTTAAAAAAATTATCTGCTTGCAATTCTCATATTTGTTGACACTAATATAAATCATAGTACCTACCTCACAAACACATTTTTTTCTGTTTTTTTAAGTCTGATTCCAGTGATAACTGCTACATCATCTCACATATCTATGTTTACAGTCTGCCCCATCACTCATTATTAGAATACATCAGTTTTCTTTCCATCATTCTTTAGCTGCTACCTGTGCTCACCTAGGTACTGGCACTGTGAAAAGATACAAGAGGTGGAGATTCTCCTAGATGTTGCAGGGTCAACTCCGTAGCTGATCATTTGATAACTGGAACTCATTCACTGAAAGTAAATCCAAAACTTCCTACTTTCTCTCTTGTGTGTCTCTGTCTCACCATTTATTATTTTGTAGTATCTCAGTTTAAATGTTTCAGTACAATTCCTACCCGCTGCTGCCTTGTCTACAATAAGTCATGAGTCAACTTCCAAATATGTGAAGACCCTCTATAATCCCCTTTATGTTTCTGTGCAACCATTTCAACTACTTTTTTTTCTAAAAGTACAGTTCTAATATGAATGTCTTCTTTCTCTCCAAATAGAATCCTGAGCTGATTCCCAAAATAATTACAAATAAAACTTTACAAGCTGTCAGACAAGTGTTCCAACTTTAGAAAAGGAGCAGAAGTATCATTTCAGAAAAATATACTACGATCTTTGAACTATTTTTTGTCATTTGTCCCTAGCCTTGTCTGCTGTTCCTGCTCTAGTCAATGCACATCAGGAATTGTCTCATTGTGGATATAGCAATGACAAGAAAAGCAGTGAGCTGTGAAAAGTTGTGAAAACCTGTGGCCCATAATCTTTTGAAGCTGACAGCAGCTCATCTTGGAGGCTGAGTCCAGCTGACATCTTATGACGTTCTGTGATGGGTAGTGAGCAGTTGACAACATACTGTCATCTGTGATCTATGCAGCTCTTTGTCACAACCATCATTCTGGGACATAGGCAATGTTTCTGATCATAGTTTTCTGGACTCAGAGCTGCTTCTTTGAGTAACTGTGCAGCTATGGAATAGATTATTGGAATGATATAATGTACATGGAGTCCCCAGATGCATTCAGGAGGATGGAACGGGACGGGTAAAAAGAGTAAGAGAGAAGTTAAGGATGTTTGGGAGGTAGAATGTGAAATACACATAAGCATACCACTCAACCTCTTGACAAAAGCACAAAAAATGGGGACAGATTTTAAATATTGGTCTTATAAACTTAAAAAGTCACTAGAATAGCGGGTTTTTGCATTATCATACATTTTCTGAATGACATTAAGTCTGAATATATGTCATTATTTAGTGGCTTCCATGCTGAATGATTTGTTAGAAAAAACACAAATTTTATGAGGATGAGACCAAAAATATGAGTCAAAAATCTGGGCATTCTGCAAAAATCTGTACAGTTAAGTGGTATAATTAAAGTGTAGGCTATACAGGCTTATTTTCCTGTTCTGCTGTCAAGCCAATGTAATGTAATTTTAAGGCATAGAAAGAACATGGACAAATGCAAAATGTCTATAACCCTTTCTCTGTTGCAGTCTATCATCTTTCCCTGACTCACTCCAAACCCCAACAGAACACACACACACACACACACACACACACACACACACACACACACACACACACACACACACACACACACACTCACTCTCACACTATTCAAATTTTCTTTCCTCATCTCACACGCACATACCCTTTTGGTATGTACCTCACAAGACACCTACAACAACTGGAAAGGCCACAGAAATACCTGACAAAGAGGATTACCAGCCTCAAACAGATGCCCTATGCAGACCGTCTCAAAAAATTCCAGCTTTACTCTGTCGCATATCGCCTACTCAGAGGCAATCTCTGCCTAACATACAACGCTATGTCAAACCCAGAGTTGTTGGACATGCTCCACTTAAAGAAATCTCAATCCCTCTGAGCTACACGCCCTAGGGACCTAAACCTTGTCACCACAATAAACAGAACATGCTGGAGGGATAGATTCCTGTCCCAGAGACTTCCCATACTCTGGAACAAACTACCTGTCTATATCAAACAGACCTCCTCATTAGCACTCTTCAAGAAAAATCTTGATGATTGGATGGGAGATAGGAAATTCACCCTGGGGTCACTTCTGTGGCTGTGCTCGACAGGGCACAGGAAAATAATTTTCTTGGGTGGTGAAAGCCTGGGTACCATTTGGCTAGGCTTATATAGGCCCTAGGGCCAACAGCCTAGTACCTACCTATGAAACTATGAACATACACATGAACACATTATTTACATTTTCTTTCCTTATAAGCATTTAAGGCATACTTTTAGTCAAGGATTCTTGTTTGGAAAGGGTTCTGCTTTATAAAGATTTCACGTAAGATAAACTCCCAATGAATAGAACAGCAGAAGTACTTTAAAAATACTGATGGAACATTAGTCAAGTCCAGAACGTTTAAGACAGATCAGTAGCATTTAGTTTTCACAAAATGGGCTGAAAATGTGTTGTAAATTTTCAGGGAAGATGAACAGAGACTAACCCAGTAAATCAGTGTACGAGTTATAATTGCGAGAGGGCTGCACAGACAAAGCAGTAGTATGTCTGTTTATCTTAGTGAAGTCTCTTTTGACAATTAGTCAAATTATTTAACCAGTTAATGCCCATGGCAGGAACCATCCCACTGTATTCAGGACCATATTGCTGACATTTGAAAACTGGGTTCTTTAATTGATTTAGGTTTACTGGAGGCTGCAGGATACACATTAAAGATGCAGGTAGTATTACCTAAGAGATTATCATGAAACAAAATCTTTGTGGTGACCTGCTGCCTTCTTTTTTGTTAGGGCTGTTATTAAAGGAAAAAAGGGACTACAGCAGCAAAGACAGTACATGGGACAGCTGGATGAAGGAGATTTAGAATACTGTTTAATAGAGATGGTATTTTTGAGTCTACAGTGAGTTTATTAGGGAGAGGTGGAGCCTTGACCATTATGTAAGTTCTGGTGTTCATAGAAGGAAGGGGAAAGGAGAGTGAGGGGGTGTGTTGAGTACATAAAGGCTGGCTAGAACACTTCTGTAGATTTGCTGAACTACAGATAAGCTTACATCAGCATTTATTTATGTTCATGTGGTTATAGCATTAGGTAGCAATGTGGCTTAGTGTTTATGATTTCTGCCTTCTAGCATCAGCATCCAAGGTTCAATGCTTCCCTCACTACACCATCTTTATGGCATTTGCATCTTCTTCACTTTTTTAGGGGTTTTCTATAGGTACTTTGGTTCTCTTCTCACTTTTCAAATACATGCCAGATGAGTGGCTAAGCTGAACTCTTCATATATGCTGTACTCACCTTTCCTTTGTGGCCCAGGTCATGGTTGAAATGGGTCTGATAATGTCCAGCACACTTATTTGGTTATACAAACAACAAATTCATTCTGCGTACATTTCATTTCAAACTGTGGCTTGCATTTATGATTGCTCAGAATGTTCAGAAGCCAAGTTTCTGATTGTATGGGTACTTGGGGATCAGAGCAAAGATACCAAGACAGATAATTACTCAATCTACATGCAGTAGAAACAATTTCCAGCATGAATCAGGACCGTCTGTAATTCAGCTGCTTCAAATCTTCTAGTGGGGTTAGCACCGGGAAGTTCAAAGAATTTGAGCTGGACCAAGTAAATAAAATTCTGAAAAATCACACAGGCATTCATGAACATTATACTTCTATAATAAAGATGTAGGGTTACTGATCTGTTTTGTAAGAAGACAGCTGCAGCTTCTGGTACAAACATGAATCACACTGTTTTAATAGTTATTTTGTGAGGTCCCTAGATCTGTTACATTTCTTTTTTTTTTTTCAAAACAGGTTTATTGTTTTAACATATAAGAGAAATATCATAACAATTTTATACAAGTAATTAAAAATAGGTATTATTATAATATTCAACAAAACAACTAAAGTATTTACAAAGACATCCACTACAATTAGATCAATTAATTAAACTAAAATACCGTGCTATTGAAATTAGAATTTTTTAACAAATTTTGTAAATTATCCCATACAATATAATATGATGTTTTTCTAGTTGTTCTCATTCTAATTGTGCTTATTTCCATATGGCACATTATATTCATAACATTTTTAAATTCATTGAACGAAGGAGGTGTATCTGAAATCCAATTTCTAGTTATTATTTTCCTGGCCACTGCTAGGATAGACCATAACAAGGAAACTTAATCTTTTAACACATTGAGGTACAGGTGTGTTGAATAATATAAGAGACTTAGAAATAATGAAATTATCTGTAAAAAGAGCCTGCAAAAATTCATTAATTGACTTCCAGTATTCTTTCAACTTCATACAGTCATAAAACATATGAGCCCAGTCAGCATTAATTTCTACATTACATCTCTTACATAGATTATCTTTATTATTTATTTTATTCATCATCAAAGGTGTATAAAAGATCTATGTAAAATTCCATGTATGAAGTCTCCAGACAATGGAAGATGTAGTTGTATAAGCAGATTCCAATATATATTGTTTATCTTGTTGAGTTGGTGGGTCCCCATTAATAGAGGTGAAATAATTCCAGTATGAATCTACACTGTAAAAAGTTTCTTGTCTGATAATTTTATGTATATATGAAAGTTTACCTTTATCAGAAACTTTATGCTGTAAATTTAATATCAAGTAATCAATCAGTTTTGGAATAGATTCTTTAACTGTTATAGACATTAGATCTATTCTATCAATGAGATGTTGTCTAAAGATCTGAACCTCTAACCAGCAAGTTTCTCTTAGATCAAATTCTTGTTTTAAGAAATCTAGATTTTTAACTTTATTATCAGATATCAGCTGATACCAGTACTTTAGATCATTATCTATAGCTAAATGAGCTCCTTCAGAAGTAGATGACATAAGCATACCCTGAGTATACATTATAGGAATACAATAAAATTCCATTCCCTATACTTAGGGCATGAATATAAAGGATAACTAATAATAATATTTAATGGGTAACAAACCATATGTTTAGGTGTAATAGGTGAAGTACAAAATTCCTTTAGCAACCACAACATGGAGTTATTTACAATCATATTTTTATGTGTTAAGGAGATTTTCATGAAGTGCATACTAATTAGCTCCCAATAATCTTTCCATTTATATATGACTGATTTATTAATAAAGTAATAACTTTTATAATAGAAGAGATAATATATAAATTAAAGTCTGGAAAAGAAATACCCCCTTGAGACCAGCTATTAGTATGTTTCTTTAATGCAATCCTAGGTCTATTAGGTGCCCATAAGAAATTTAACATTAGTGTATTCAGTTTCTTGATAATTATTTTTGTAGGTGAAAGTATTATTGATTGTATTAAGTATAAAATCTTGGGAATATTATCATTTTAATAATTGTAAGTCTCTCCTCCATAGTAAAACATATTATTCCAGGTATTAAAAGATTTTGTATATTAAGAAAACAGGTATTATAGTTATTATATATAATAGATTTAATATCTTTAGATAGTATTATACCTAAATAAGTTATCTGACCTGAATTGGGTACATATTTAGTAAAATCACTAATGAGAATATTTTTTTGTATATATAGGTAGTATTTTAGTTTTTTCTTCATTGAATATTAAACCAGAAATACTTTTAAAATTCATCATTTTATCAAATAAAGACTGCATAGAAGAATTAGATCCTGCTGATGTAATTAGAACATCATCTGCAAAAAGCTGAATTTTTGATGTTGTATTTTCGTCTATTTCAAAACCCTCTATGTCAGTACTGTTTCTAATCAAATTAGCCCAAGGCTCCATTACTAAAGTGAATAATAGTGTAGAAAGTGGACATCCTTGCTTTGTACCTTTAAGAATGGGTATTTTTTGTGAAACATATGTTCCTACCTTAATATAAGCCAGCGTTCCTTTGTATAAATGCTCAATTAAATTTACAAATGCATCAGAGAAGTTTGTGCATTTCAGTAAGGTAAACAGATAGTCCCAACTTACTGAATCAAATGCTGAACCTATATCAAGACTAATAAGTGTTAAATCTTTCTTTTCCTATTTGCAAAATCAATTAATGTTAAAGTTCTTCTTATATTATCAAAAGTATTTCTATTTACAATGAAGCCCGTCTGATCTATATCTATAATGCCAGGGATGATTGTCTTCAATCTATCAGCAAAAACATTTTATAATCAACATTAAGTAATGAGATGGGTCGATATGAAGAACATCTAGTTGGATCTTTATTAGGTTTTAAAATTGGTGAAATAAATGTATATTGCCAAGATGGGGGGGTTATTAACTCAGTTTGGGCCAAAATAAAAACCTTATGTATTAATGAATATGTAGTTTTAGAAAGGATTTTATATATCTCTGGTATAATACCATCATTACCGCGTGCTTTCTCTGATTTAAGCTTATTTATTTGTGTAATAACTTCTGTATATGAAATACTCTTGTCCAATAGTTTAATCTGTTGTTTATTAAGCTTTTATTCATGTTTGTGGTTATAAACTCCTTTATTTTATCTTTAGGTTCCATGTTAATGTTGTTATGGTTAATCTTGTCAAAGTGATTTCTAAATTCATCCAGTATTTCTGGTATACTAGAAACATTCTTCTTTTCCTTAGAGAAAAGATTTCTTTGATATGGTTTTGTTTATTCAATCTTTTTGTTTTATTTTAAGTCTATGTAAGTATTTGGGGCTTATTGAATAAGACAAAACTTGTATTCTCTAAAGTTATTTTAACTTTATGAGTTAAAATTTCTTTGTATTTCTCATTTAGTTTGTTTATTTCTTCAATAACTTTCTTGTCCATAATATTTTCTTTATTATTATGTTTATAAGAGTCTAATTTACTTTGAATATCTAACAAATCCTTATCCCAAGATTTCCTTTTATTATTATACCATCTGATACTTTGTCCATATAGATATGATTTTAAGGCATCCCAAACATAGACAATAGAGACTTCAGGAGTATTATTTATGTCTAGAAAATGTTGTACTTCTGAATGTATATATTCTTTATAGTCTTTTAGCTGAGTTAAGTATGCTGGTATCCTTTTGATCTGAACATTATGAGTATTTTTTATCATGAATTCAAAAACAATTGAGTTATGATCAGATATAGGACATGAAATGATTTTGGAATTAATTAAATCTGTTACCATCTGGTTAGAAATAAAGACCCTATCTATTTTTGAATAAGTTTTGTATCTGTTAGAAAAAAGGTGTATGGTAATGATTTTGAATCTATCTGATTATTAATATCATTCAAATGATAAGAATTAGCAAAACCATTTAAATGTTTTGCATTAGATGTAATTCTTCTTTTCCTTATAGTGGTAGTATCACTTTCATGTAGTATACAATTAAAATCACCAGCTAAAATAATATCCCTATAGAGAATGATATGATCTTATCAATATGATGTTTCACTGTATTAATACCAATTCCAGGTATCCAATATACATTAATTAAAGTGCAAGTCTTCCCATTAATTTGTATTGTAACCATACAAAACATTCCTTTGTCATCCTGAAAAGACTTAATGGTTTTAGGAATGGGCATACTTTTATTCCATAAAATAGCCACCTCTTTTTTTCTGAGTGTGCTCTGAACTAACCAATACTGTATACTTATTAGTGGCTAGTTTATCAATATCTTTTTCAAGAGATGGGTTTCTTGCAGGAAGACTAGATTGGCCTTGTGTAAATTAATGTATCTTATTAGGCTTGCCCTTTTACACGGATTATTCAATCCATTAATGTTTAAAGAAATTCCTTTTAAAGATGTCATTTGGCATTTTAAAACTCAAGAATCTTATGATTGAAATAACAAATAACAAGATAAATAATGTTACATCTCCTCTTTTAGGTGTACCTTTAAATATAGCTGTATTTATTAAATCTCTTATGGGATTTTGTATAGGATTCAATTTTGTTTGTAGTGACAATGAGTATACAAAATATATTGTGGATGTCAAAACTATATACATATAACAATGAACAAGTGAAAATAATGTAAGGATTAAACCCCTACCCTAAGCAGCAGTACCTCAGCTACCACCTTATCAATTTAATACTAGTTATATTTAACTGAGGTTAACAGTTTTCAATTCAATTATCTATCAAGACAAAACTACACATTTGGTAAAACAGCATCATATAAACTAAAATAAACTTTTTTTTTTTAAAAAACTGTTCATACTACTATATAGATCTATGTAATATATCTGTTACAACATTTCTGAGGCTATAAAAAACTCTCCCTAAACAGCTCTGAATCTGCAACACCTCAAAGCATAAGCAGCCACAGAGCCTCTACTAACTCTGAACATTTGAATACTGGCAGAAGTGTCCCTTTGTAAGCATGTTGCAGTCAGCAGGCACACAATAGGTCACCATGTAGATGCTGCATTCTGTTTTGGTTTCCAGTTTGTTGGACTGTAGAAGTCTACATTATTGTTTCTTTCACAGGATAAAATGTACCTAAATTCTTCTTTTTGGCCAACCATTGTGGTTATAAGGAAAATGGGGAGCACCTGAGTTTAAAATTACACTACTTGTCATTTGGGAGATTAGAACCCTACTATTTTTGCAAGAGAATGTTTCACCAGGATATGACCCTCTACATTTAACACTTTGTGAGGATTGGAGATTCAGTGCTGGAAATCGCAATTTATTGTTTTGTGGTCACTCATTACAGACCTTGTGCCAAAATACTGTCAGGTGTCTGTGGTTGTCCCGATATATGATGGTGGTTTATGAAAAGTCAGTGACAATATTACCCCATCTTGCTTTTGCAAATTGGACTGAACCAGAATACTTCAGATGATGCACATAAAAATGTCTTTGTTTGATCACTACCTTGATGGTAGATGTGGAAGCCCACTAATAAAAGGGTGGTTTAGAGGCTGCTGCATTGAACTAGCAGGTGGTTGAAGGGAGAGGTGATATAGTAATAATGAGCATGACAGATATATATCAGAAGGTGCTGAATACTGTTCTTTGGGAGTTGCTACTAGGTTCTTTTCTGGCAGAGTTTTAGGGATTCTATTTGTAGACCATCCAGTGGCGGCTGGTAACTTAATCAAAGGGGAGCTGCAGGAGACAGCTAAATGGGTGTGGCCAATGGGAAGGGTGTGGTCAACTAGAAAGGGGTGGGGCTATGCTAAAAACTGCAAAAACTGGGACTTTAATTAAATACTCTGCCCTGGGTGCCACTGCCAAACCGTCATTGAGAGTCCAATCAAGACAAAATGAGTTGTAGAAGAAAAAAATATTTCAATGCATTGGCTACATGACAGCTTACTTAATATCTAGATGGAAACAAAAAGATTGCGAGGCATGAAAAAAAATATTACTTTTTAAATACATTACTGGACTGCCAGTCAAAATCAAGTATAAAAAAGCAAGCAGCACTCAACTCAAACCACTTCTCCTTGCACTGCAGTTCAAATTATAATTTATATTCAGTTTTATAAAAGTACCAAGTAACATGCTGAAAGTAACAATACCTCCACTTGTAAAAATGTTTCTTATCCAAAACAGACCTGCTGCCTGACAACAACTATCTACTTGTTTCATGGAGAAAAAATGATCAAGGTAGAAAATGAACAGCAAACAAGAAACAAGCTCAAGATAAATTGCTTAAAGGATTACTGCACAGGTTATGGACCACACATGATAGATTGGCATTCTGTTTAGCTTATGGGTACAGCCTGCAAAGATGACTGCAAGTCTCCAACAAATGTAATGAGCTTCTGAAAATACTGTAATCCTGTCCTTTATTACGAATACTGTCATATGCATTTCAATACCTAAGGCTTATACGCTATCTAGTTATGTAAATATTCTCTGCATGGCAACAACAAAAAGGCTTTCAATGTTGGTAATTCTTTAACAGTATGTTTATTAAAGCTTACTTGCATCTTACAATCTCAGACAAGCTTACCTGATGGTCATTAAAGCATTGCTACTTAAACACAGAGCAACAGGCACTGCAAAGACATGCATTTTCTGAATAAGAAGCATAAATCAACAGTATAAAAATATGACAGAAAACCAGAACATTCTGCAAAATCAAGGACAGATGAAAAGCCACTGTAGTACTTATGTCTACCTTGGATGGGAGGATACTCTGCACACTTACACTGCATAACTGCTCATTGCCTTGCTTGGACACATCCAGAGTCACTATGGGGGTGGGGTGCAAGTATGTCACAATTTGAAATGTCTCTGGCTGACACTGATGGCCCTGACACATTTGTCAGACCTTTCAGCCTCAGAGCAAGAAATCTGGACAAAGTCATAAACAGAAGTGGGGCAAAGGCCCAAAAATAAGGACAATTTTTAAATATTGCTCTTATAAACTTAGAAAGATAACAGAATAGTAGGTCTTGCATTAGTATGAATTTTCTGACGTATATGAAATCTGAAACTGAAATGTCTGTCATTATTTTCTAACTTCAATCTTTAATGATGTGCCACTAATTTGCCAGAAAAACACAATTTTATGAAAAATGGACCAAAAATGTGATGCAAAAATATAAAATAGCCACACAATACAGCTGGGAACCTGTCAAAGAAGGGACACGTTTTAATATTAGTACTGTTAACTTGAGCAGCTGACAAAATAAGAGTCTACATCCATTTCTGAAATTAAAAGTAATCTATAACTCTGATCATTATAATTATTTATTAATTGTAAACCCTCCACATTTTCTTCCAAATTTGCCATTTTGCAGAGGGATTATTAGGGGGAGAGCAACATTTTGAGCTGAAGTCAGGAACATTTGAGAGGTTTGGATATACCTAATTTTATAAAGTGATTTATTTGCGCATACCTTTCATCCTTTTAACACAGAAATCTGGACAAGGCCAAATATATTGGGGAAACATACAAAAAGTACTACAAAATTACTCTTGTATAAACTTAGTTGACAGAACAATATGTCTTGCTTTAGCATGCATTTTTCTGAAGAGTACAAAGTCTGAAACTCAATGTCTGTCATTATTTAGTGACTTCATTCCTAAATGATTTCCCAGAAAATCACAAATTTTATGAGGAACAAACCATAAATAAGAAGAAAAAAATCTATTCATTCTGCAAAAATCTGGACAGTTAAGAGGTATAGTTCAGCTGGGGCTGTCTGAGTTTGCCGCCCTTCCCCCCCTCACAAAACCATGGTCTAATGGGGCCTATTCCAATCTCCCATTACTTGGCTATTTCACCCCATTTACCATAAACACTGTAATGTATACTGCTTTACTTCTACTATGATTTGGATTTAATTTAAAAGTTTTATTTTACATTTTACAGCACAAACACTAATAGACATCTGCTAAACAAAGCAATGCAGTCTCACAATGAAAATAGATTTGGCATTAAAACTTCTCTGCCCTTGAAACTCACATTCATTGAAACAGCATTAAAACCCACATTTAAAGAAAATACATCTGGCCAGTGGCAGATAAAGATTAACTTTGGGCCATTTCAAATCATAGGCCCCTTGCACAGGAAACATGCATGTGTTCTTTGATACACCTTCCTGATTGTATGAAATTATATTCCTCGTATAATACAGTACAGTTGTTAGAGGCCATTTTAAATTTATTGTTTTGTACATTTTTCCGGTAAACAGTGAAACAAAATGCATGCACTAATAATGAAAAAACTGCCCAGTTTAGAACATTTCCATCATAAAAGTCTACTCAAACTTCTACAATCCACCAGTGTCAGTAAATATGCACAATCTCTGCAGAAGTAAATGTCATCTAAATAATTCCACGTTAAAGAGATTTGTAACTAATAAAGAGGCTGCTGCTAGCAAACAACTTTAATATTTCATTGTTTCATCTACAAATAAAGTGCCTGTTGCCATTGAATAAATTGCCTATGTTACAATAAAAAATGATAAGCTAGTTATATTGCAAAAGGGAATGGATGGCAAACTGATAACAGGTTCATCGTTAGTAGGTATCTCCACCAAAGAGGACATTCTCAGGACTGCAGCATCCACCCCCTTTAAAAGTTCAACACAGTACAGTATCAGCAATGCATCTGTATACTGTGGGAGTAGAACCCACAGCCTCCTGCATCAAAAGCAAGTACACTACCTGTTGTGCTATTAACAATACAAGCAGACTCAGCATAAGCAGCATTAAACTTCTCTTTAAGCTCTCAGCTCCTTGTAAACTCTACTTGATACTCAACTATGTTTCTCAACTTTGAAGCACAGGAAATCTGGAAAAAGCCAAAATTTATTGTGGGGGGCGAAAAAAGCTGAAAAAACAGAAACACATTTTAAAACATTGCTTGTATAATCTTGGAAAGTTGTTAGAATAAAATGCTGTGTTACCACCATGCATTTCACTGCCAAGACTTAAACCCTGGACCCTGTGCACTACAGTCACAGCAGCATTCTACTATACCAAATCAGTTGTTTCTTGAAAGACAGGTATACTGAAACTTAAATGGCTATCATTTACTGAATTCAGTTCTCACCATAGCTGTCAACCTCTTAGCACAAAACACCTGGACAAAGCCAATAATGGGGGAATACAGCCCTAAAAATAGAGACAAGTTTTAAATATTGATCTTATAAACAGAAAATTGCTAGAATAAAAGGTAAAGGTTTTGTGTTACCATGTACTTTCTGAAGAATATGAAGTCTGAAATTCAAATTCCTGTCATTATTCAAAATCCAGAAAACCACAATATAAGGCAAACATTTCACAAGTGGTGGTGGATAGGGAATTCCACTTCTTGCTACATGGTCCCAAGGTACAGGGTTTGAGTCTATCTAGCCACCAGGTATATTTAACTGGGGCATTACACACACACACACACACACACACACACACACACACACACACACACACACACACAGACACCCTACCTAAGCCCAGCTGTAAAGTCCACTCATTCAAAGCCCAGTAGTTTCCTTCCTGCAGCACTAAAATCAAACTCCATGTTCTTTCAAAGGCTCGCCCCTTCCACAGTAAAGCCCACTTGAGCAAGTCCTTCCCTCACAAAAAAGCAGGCTGGGTAGCAGCCTGCAGACATTGCAGTCCGATCCCCTTCCAGTCTATGCAGTTGTAACTGCATAGACTTCTGGGATCTCTGCTGCTGAATGCTGTCTTCCTAATCTGGACTGCTGGTGAGACAGTCCGATTCTGTGCACATGCCCTGGACTGGTTCACCAGCAGTCTGGATCGGAAATGCAGTGAGTGCATATACGCGATCTTCCGGGACTCGCATTTATTTTATTTCTGTTTTTTTACTTTTAGTTTTCTTTTTTACTTTATCTTTCTTTTTTTTTTACAGCTGGGGTCTGTAGTCCTGCAGCCCACTAGCACAAGCCACCCCTGGTCACCATTCTAAATTAGGTTCTGTGCTCATTAATAGGGCCAGCTGTTCTGCACAGAGAACTCTGGACTAGAAAAACTGGCATTGAGGTAGTAACTGAATTTTAATATCACAAAGTGCCAAGTGAAGCATTACACAGCTGATGCATTAAGCAGGAATTATGTGATAAGAAATTATTTTGGAATGCCTAAGAGTTGTCAAAATAGCCAGGCTTAGCTATCACAATCATTGTGTTTAAGTAGCGTGCTGTGGTAAGCAGTGCGCAACAGTGGCAAGCAATGCAATTTCAGGATTATTTTATGTACATGCACTTGTGTAAGTGGGTTAGTCAAATGTGAAGGCCATTCCAGACCAGAGAACACAAATATACTTACAGGAACATAGTACAGAGTATATCCAGAGTCATACATTTGATAATAAATGTGATAATACATAGATACATAAAGAAATAACTGACACAGTTTTAGTGTCTCAGCCCTCATACATATAATTAGCATTAGCTACACTATGGTCTAGTGTTATAAATCAGAGTGACTATAATGGGAAGTGGAACAACAGTAAAAGTGTATGGAATATGCTGTATTTGAACCCAAGACCATGTCCATGTTCATAGGTTCATAGGTTCATAGTTCAGTCTCTGGGTGAGACACCTGTTGCCAAAACAAGGTTAAGAAAGCACTTGTCTATGTTGCAGTTCATTGCTATAAACTGAAATGTGACAACAGTAAAACAAAGGTTGCACACCCTGTACTAGAACCCAGGACCATATGTACTCCAGTCCTACACTTACAACTGATGCCACAGGATTAGTTACATGATATTGCCTATTTTACTATTCATTCTTAAGGTAATGCTGTTAACTGTTGAACAGTGTTGCTTAGCAATTTTGCATGATGCCCAATAGTATTAATTGAATAGATCCTGTTACAGTTGTTGGCTTTCTGGGTCTTGTCTGCTTCTGGGCTCCAGTTTGTACACTGATGGGCTTCGGTGCACCAGATAAACACAGCCACACCTGACATTCATTTTCCTCCATTCCATTGTTTGCACTGAGTGGCAGAACACAAACACGAGAAAAGAAAAAAAAATTAAAAAAAGAGAGAGAGAGAGATAAGAAAGTATTTGAACCCAGTACCACCAGGCACCAAAAAGGAAATTATCAATGCATTAACTTGTTCTGCCTTCTGCCACAGAATCAGTTAAGTAGCAGGTGTGTTTCATAGACTCATTAGTAATTGTCAGACTTTAGCAATGCGGTGCACCAGATAAACACAGCCACACCTGACATTCATTTTCCTCCATTCCCTTGTTTGCACTGAGTGGCAGAATGCAAACATGAGAAAAGAAAAAAAAATTAAAATAAAAAAAGAGAGAGAGAGAGAGAGAGAAGAAAGGATTTGAACCCAGTACAACCAGGCACCAAAAAGGAAATTATCAATGCATTAACATGTTCTGCCTTCTGCCAAAGAGTCAGTTAAGTAACAGGTGTGTTTCATAGACTCAATAGTAATTGTCAGACTTTAGCAATGCGGCTCGTGTTTGCACACTGCTAATCAGTGTGCAAACAGGTATATCTTGCATGCATATACACTTTGCTAATTGTTGCACAATGGAAAACTACATATTAAGTATTACTGTTGTTTGTTGTCCATTTCTTGTGTATGATATAATACTGCATGTGGAAAAAATAAAAAAAATGAAGGTCATATTTCACAGTATGTCACATATTTCCAATACAGCCATGTGTTGCCCCCCCAGCACTGCAGCCCTGGTGTCTCTGTACTTTTTCCACACATATATCACCTACACTACATAAAGTAATATCAAATGTTGTGTAATTTGCAATGCACATCAATCTCATAACATGCAGAACTACAGCTATTGACCCTTAAGCCTAACAAGCCTTATCTGCATGCATGGACCTTATCCACAGGGACATAGTTGATCTTCAGCACACTTGAGTCGACCCATGTTGTGATTATCAAGGATAGATCTTGTCTATTGAACCCTGTGGACATCTTTGATACTGATCCTGAAGACCTGGATGACAGATAACAGGACATACCGCCTTTGTTCATTTATCCAAGGCCTTTGACAATATCACCATTCATGTCTCATAGTGAAAATATCCCATCTGGGAATTAAGCCATTCAGTACTAGATGGATAGACAAATGGCTTACCAACACAATGCACACTCTCAAAGTTGGGACTGCACCTCCACCACTGGCCCACTCATCAGTGGAATACCACAAGAATCTGTGATGGGCCCTTAACTGTTTGGGAAATACTTCCCTGAAGAGCAGCCAATGGTAGGTAGCCTGTGGTTTACCATGTTTGCAGATAGCTGTTAATTGGACACACTCATATAGATTCCCCCAAGGATGGTAACATATTACAAAAGGGGCTGACAGAGGCAAATGATTGGTGCCAAACTCACAGACTGAACTTTACATCAAACAATGCTTCATTGTCCCCCTTTGGTGATGAAGTAACACTGCTAATTATGATATACATAGCACCCCTCTCAGCTCAAACACAGTGTTGTGAGACTTGTGAACACATATTTCATAGCAATCTACACTCTCATCACTATGTGTTCATAGTTTGACACACATTCTGCATTGTGCACATCATACTTTTAATAATGCCCTAAATGCTCATAATTGGATCCCACTAAAAACCTTACCATTAGAAGAAGCAGTAGACCATTTTAATATCATCTTCCTTAATACACTAAATACTTTAGCTCCCCTTTGATATAAAAGGACAAAGCTTACTCATATTCCCTGGCTTACAAAACCAACCAAGCAAAGAGATCAAGCTTGGAAAGAATGGCGTAAAAATAAAAATCAAGCTAATGAAATTAATTTCAGACAACTTCGTAATAAAGCAAAGAAACTAGTTAAAATGACATTCACAACTATCTAGTTAAAAGAGTAACCCCTAGTTTCTTTGCTCCTTAATCCTGGAGCAACTCAAAACCGATCACCTTTTCCAGACAAAGACTCACAACAAATAGCTTACATTTTCAACTCCCACTTCATAGATAACATTCTCAAACTTGTCAAGGAACCTCCACCCAAAAACAATGAACCTTCTGACAACAAGACAACCAACTCAACCTCATCTCTTAAAGACTCCAACATACTACCCTCCCTCCAAGTCCATAGTGATATTATCAACAACACCGAGACAATTCCAGCTTTCTCCCTAAACCAGTTTCAACTTCTGTAGTACTTTAATTGCTGAATAAACTAAAACCTTGCTCCTTATCTGCTGATAACCTCCCCTCTGAATACCTGAAACTCGGTGCCAAAGCAATAGCCTACCCCACCAGCATTCTAATTAATAGATCCATCACAGAGTTCTCAGTCCCTCAGATTTGGAAAACATCCATCATAACACCATTGCACAAAGGTGGAAATACAAATGATTTAACTATCGACCCATTTCCATTCTCTCTCCATTATCTAAAATACTTGAAAAGTGTATATAAAGCCAACTACTAAAATGCCTCTGTGGTAACAAACTCCTTGCCACTACCCAACATAGTTTCCATCCTGCATACAGCACTATTATAGCCCTACTTTCCTTTACTGATGCTGTAAACAAGGCTCTGGACACTGGTCTAGTAGCAGTAGTTATATCAGACCTGTCCAAAGCTTTTGACACAGTATTACATACCAAACTAATACTCTGCAAACATTTTAAATACATAAAAAAATATATTTATAAAAAGCATGAATACAAAATTCTATGTCTAAATAGCAGAGAGTAAACAAATTGGCTTGTCAGTTGTTACATAACATGATGAGCTATACTAATTGCTCATAAATTCCAGTTAAATGTAAAAGCAGTACAATGATAAAACTAATATACATACAACAAAATGTACGTCTAAAACATGTCTCACTCAGGAATTGCAAAGCAGAGTCTATTGTGGGATTATACCTAATAATATACAAAACTATTAATACACATATACAGATAACCCAGGCCTGGAGTGAAAGGCAGGGGAGATGTAAACCATTTCTATGCAATGACTCCAGCTCTAATGCTACTACTAACAGTAATGTTAATGGTATTCCTACAGTGACCCAAGGCTGTAGCAATACGATCAGGATGCCCCTGACGTATGCCAGTCATATACATATGGTTTGTAATGTCTCTGCTATTTAGACATAGAATTTTGTATTCATGCTTTTTATACATATATTTTTTTATGTATTTAAAATGTTTGCAGAGTGCTGCTTTTAACTAATTTGGCATTTTGTAAGTTAAAGCAATTAGGCTTTATTTGCAGCATGATTGGATGAATGAGCATTTATAAGGGTGTGTGCTATTTTGTCTTTTAAACAGTCTGAAGAAGCGAATGTTATTCGCAAAGGCGCTTACTTTTTGCAATAAATTTCTTCCGCAATAATTTCCTGCCGTGTGGAACCACTTCTGTTTTTATTTTTACTATTATTGATCTATTTTAGTTGGTTCCCTTGTCTACTCAGAGGCTTGCCTGTTTTTATACAAACTAATACAACAACCTGCAACCTTAGGATGCTCCCAACATACCCTTGCCTGGTTCTAAAACTCCTTGAATAACAGAGAACAATCAGTCAAATGGCAAAACAAACAATCTGAATACATGGTTAACAAAACAGGCGCCCACCATAGGTCAGTTCTTGGCCCTTTGCTTGTCAATGTGTTCATAAATGATCTTCACTCTGTCTCTCTTCAAAGTTCACTTATCCAATATGCTGATGATTCTACTATTATATCCTCCTCCAATAACTTCTCAGATCTTCTATAAATAAGGCAAAAGACCTTTACAACCATAGAAAATTGGCTAAATGAATCACAACTTCTGCTTAAGCCCCAAAAATCTAAACTGGTATTATTTTCATCTAAACCACCTCCACTTGATTTTAAGATCTATTCTCATAATAGGACCGAGATTGAATTAGTGAAGTCAGCAAAATTACTAGGCATACCATTTATTTATAAACTATCCTTTGAACATATTCTAAGCACAATAAAAAAAACACACTTCAAATTTAGCAAACTCTACAGACATAAGCTCTACGTGGACACACCCACAAAAATAAAGCTGGCAAATACCCTCCTACTCCCTTCCCTCCTCTATTGTTCCCCCATTTGTACTAACCTTCATGCTTCTCTAAATAATGAATTACAATCATGTTATTATAAAATTGCAAAATTTGCCTCTGGATTCCAACCCAAACACACCATTGTCAGGCCATTAAGAAATTGAAATGGCTTGAATTCCCACACTGCCAACTAAGTCTGGCTCACAAACTAATATACAACCCAGAAAATTGTCCGTCACTTCATTCTATCCTAGAATTCTACATCCACACCAGAAATTTGCGGTCCACTAACAAACAGCTCCTAAATGTTTCCAAACCTAATAAGAGGGCTGGACAATGCCTATACATATACTCTGTATCTAAACTATGGAATGCTCTACCTCCCCTATATTACACAATTGTATTCTTTAAAAAATTTCAAACTCGCTTTAAAAAGTCACTTCCTCAGTAAACCAATCTGTTCCTCTGCACAAAACTGTAGACCACCATAAACTAAGATTAAAAAATGCTAAGTGTTTTGACTCCTATCAATTTCAAGGCATTTTTTAAAATCCTCTGAATCTGATTTGCTTCTATATTTGTTAAGTTCTGGCTTTATTTTCTCTCTTAATTTCACTATCAGGCAAAATCTGCACATGTATTGATATGCATCAACATTTTTATAATAAGAAGATATCTCCTATCTTTCCTTCATATTCTAAATCACACTAAAATAATCCATGTATACTACCAACACCAACTAGATTGTAAAAAATGTTATACTCTATGTATAATCAATCTCTAGCAATTTGTGTATGTGGTAGAATTGTATAACTTGATAGCCTATGTATTATTTTGGGTATACTGGCCAGACGGAGATCCCACATGTTAGAAGCACTGAAACTGAGAAAAGAAAAACATCTACTGTTATGGTGAGATTTTGCACAACTGTACTTTCCTTTATCTCTTAAAATATTCAATACTTCAAATACAGTTGGTGTAGACTTTGATTTCCATTTTCTAGTAATTGTTTTTGGTAGGCAAGCCGCAGTGGTGCAGCGGTAGCATTGTTGCCTCACAGCAAGAGGTTCTCCCATTTG
Source organism: Protopterus annectens (assembly GCF_019279795.1). Lineage (NCBI taxonomy): Eukaryota > Metazoa > Chordata > Ceratodontiformes > Protopteridae > Protopterus > Protopterus annectens. Next base: position 1,222,880,098 of record NC_056745.1, read on the forward strand.
ATTCTCGGATGGAGCACCTTCTGTGTGGAGTCTGCATGTCCTCCCCACGGTTGAGTGGCATTCGAAAGACATGCGTAGAATGGCCGTGCCTTCGTTGAAGGTTGGGCATCGAGCTGGCACCTGTAAAAAAAATCTACTGCCAATCATTAGCGGACCGGAGTTCCGCTGTAGCGACCCCTAACCGGGAAAAGCCAAAAGAAGAAGTAGAATTGTATAACTTTATAGTCTATGTAATTCTAATCTCTAGAAAATTTGTGTAAAAAAGTTTTTTCAACTACTATCCCTGCTTTAAACATAATATTGTTTTAAAATATTTTTTTTTATTTGTAATGCATAGCTTTTCTCACCGGGCCTCCACTGAAAATGGGTTTCTGACCCAGTAGACTTTCCCAGTTAACAAATGTCAATAAATAAATAAATACATATGGAAATACAATCAAGACCAGGGAGGTCATAGCTCTGTTGTACACCACCCTTATCAGACCACTAATTGAGTACAAGGCTCCCCTTCTGTCTGTACCTCACCAGACAACTGCAGCAACTGGAGAAAAAATAGAGGTTTGTGACTGTGAGAATACAGGTCCTACAAACATCACATACATGGGAAGACTACAAGACCTGTCACTGTACTCAGTTTCCTGCAAGCTGCTGAGAGGTGACCTATGCCTGACCTACAAAGAAGTCTCAGACCCTGCTCAATTGGAAATGCTAGACATCTGAAAATCAAATGGGACAGGAATAACTTGTGCCAGGGTTCTCAACCTCACCTGTGACATAAACAAAACATGCTGGGAAGACAGATATATCCCCCAGTGACTCACACTCCTCTGTTATAGGCTCCCAGTGCATGTGAGGCAATGAACTTCAATGATCCTGTTCAAGCGCAACTTTTACTACTGGTTGGGTGATTGTAAAGTCACCTCTGGGCTGGCACCTATGTCCCCCAGAGACAGGCCCAGTTGTAGCTGCTCTCAAAATCACTCTGGTAACAACGACCGTCTAAATATGCTTAATAAGGGTACTTGTGATTTTAGAAAGCTAGGCTTCTACTGCCTCATGTATACTGATAACCATGTACTCATAAAAATTACAAATAAAGTATGTGAGAGATGCAGCTATACAATGAATCTAGAATAAATGCTGTCGTTCTCAGGTAACAACAAACCAGATATCAAACAGGTTATCAACACACACACTTCACCTCCTCAACAGATGACCTGCACAACACATAACCCCACATATGCAGAGGTAGTCATTTGAAGCTTACCAACAGAGTAGAGACCTCGCAAATGCAAACGTTCTGCTCACATTACAGTCCCAACGGAATCCACTACACATAAAAATAAATGTATCAGTGTGTCAGCCATTAACCCTTAAGGCAAAACACCTGAAAACCAATGTCTTGGCCATAGGCAAATCCATAGTGAGACACACAGATGTCCCCCTCACCAAGATGTACAAAAAGAAAGTCACGGTCATCTGCCTGTCAGGTGCCAGGATCCCTGCACACACTCAAGTCTCTCAGCAACAAGCACATTTACACCTCTGTTGTACTCCATGTTGAAGTTAATGACTTGAAACATAACTGACTGGACTGTATGAAGAAGGATATGACTGAGCTCTCAGATTATCTGTCCAAGACAGGTATGTCTGTAGCCCTAATCAGCATTCTACCTTTACCCAGGATGATGTCTCAATGCAAATAAAATAGTTATCAACTTTAACATTTGGCTTAGATACTGGTGTCAATTGAGGGGGATCCAGTATTTGTCAGCCTGGGATGATATGGTTGACAGACCATGCTGCTTTGCCAGGGATGGTCTTCATCTGTCACCTCTTGCCTTTTGGTTACTGGCTAAGGTACTTGCCTCCCCCATAGTGCCTTATTTAGGCAATGTCATAAGAACAAAATTCCTGATGTAAAGATATCCTCAAAAGACAAACTCAGGGTTACGCTGCTTATTGTTAGGAGTGTAAATCAGGAACTACACTGAATGGAGGTACTACTTATTTGGGGAGATCTCAATGTTTGTGCAGTCACACAGACATGGTTTAGAGCTGGAGAGAGTACCTCAGCCATGAAAGGCTATAACTCCTTCTGTACGTTCAGGCCGCAAAATGAATGTGAAAGAAACAAAGGAGGAGGTGTAGCCATCTTCATGAAAGACAGATACATCTCAAGACTAGTTAAGCAGTATGACTCCTACAGTTATTCCAAGTCCAGCTAACTTTAGGAAGACCCCCTCTATTCATGTCATTATTAGCTACAAGTCCAGCAACATGAACCATGAAAACCATGCAGTGCCTTTCTGAACCTACTTGAATCAGCCTTAATACAGCCAAACACCCTAGGCCTGGGTCACTTTAACTATCCCTCCATTGATTTTGATACATATATGAGCTCAAACCTGCTTGCTGTAAGGTTCTTGCACTTTGCAAACACAAACGGTCTGGAACATTTAGCCCACAGCCCCACAAAGGGATGGAATGTCCTTGACCTAGTACTCACCAACATGGGAGATTGCTATGCCACCTCATGTGTGACACCCTCCCTGGTAAGGTCTGACCATAAATCAGTCATGTTCAGTGTGACAATTGTACCTGACCCCCCTCAGGATCCAAAAGGTTAAAAAGTTTTTCCAAAGCAAACTATAGCCTCCTAAGTGATGGCATACTTAGTTTCAAACCTCCTTCCAACATTGACAGTAAAGACTCCTATATGGAGGTGTACACAAATGCTCTGTAAAAACAGCTTTACAAGTGTACAGACTTAGCTGTACCAGAACGGATCAAAACTTGATCACAAAAAAAAATTCACCCTGGAGGACAGCTAGCATAAATAGATTATACAACATGAGAAAGAAACTGATGTCCAGGAATTAGAGGGAACAGTCTCAGCAGAAGAACACCCTCCATAGCTTGAACAAGCAAATGAGACATCTTGTAACGTCCTCAAAAGCTAATTATGAAACTAAATTAGCATCCATAGCTAAGGATGATCACAAGGCATTCCTTAGTTATGTCTGTAATGTAAAAGGGAAGGCCTAGATTAGCACCTAATTCATAGTGGATGGTACAAGTCATACTGAACCTCAGGACATTGCCAACCTATTAGCAGATAGGTTTGGCAAAGATTTCACATCCCAGTCTCCAGTAGTCATACCCCAAAGCATACCTGTCACCAGTTCTCTACCTATTATCTCCAAAGAACAAGTCATAACTGCACTCACCAAGGCCAATAACACAGCCTCTATTGGATCAGATAACATCCCAGGCTGCTTACTAAATGGTGTAAAGCAAGAGTTAGTGGAACCACTGGGTACTCTCTTCAACTACAATCTAAGTACTGGCTTTGTCCCGACAGAGTGAAAAACAGCAACTGCACTCCCCTTGCACGGGGGGGGGGGGTACCTCAACTGACTCAGAGAACTATATACCCATAAGTCTGACCAGCCTTGTCTGTAAGGCCATTGAGAGAATCATCTTGGACATCATCAGCAAGGACATTGGTGACCTTCAAGCTCTTGTCCCGACCCAATATGGCTTCTTTAAGGGAAGATCATGCCTGTTAAACCTAGTGAAATTCTTCAAGAGTGTTGCCAAAGCCCTGGATGAAGGCAAACCAGTACATAATGCCTATCTTGACTTGTCCAAGGGCTTTGACACAATTCTACACTCTCACCCAGCTGGGAATTAACCCATATATTATTAGACTAGCTCATGAACAGAATGCATACAGTCATACTTGGGGATTCCACAGCTAGCAACAGATCTGTTACCAATGGGATTCCACAAGGGTCTGTGCTGGGCCTCCTACTGTTTGGAATCTATTTCTCAGAAATTTAGGCAATAACAGATGACCTGTGGCTCACCAAGTTCTTTGATGGCTGCAAACTGTGTGCAATCATTGAATCCCCAAATGATTTTAGCATACTACAAAATGGGCTTAGCTTACATACATAGATAATTGTTGCCATAGACACAACTAAAGCCATAGCATTCAAGACTAAGGATGTTATCAATCCACTGTACTCACCCCTCATCAGACCAGTTATAGAGTACAATACTCCCTTGTGCATGCACCACAACAGACATTTGCAGCAGCTGGAGAGACCTAAGAGGTTTCTCACAAAGAAAATCCAGGGACCTACATGGACAGACTGAAGGCCCTGTCACTGTACTCTGTATTGTACAGACTGTTGGAAGGTGACTTGTGTTTGGCCTACAGAGCATTCTCAAACCCTGCCTTAATGGAAATGTTGCATTTCTGCAAATCAAATGGAACAACACTTACTCACTGCAGGGACATTAACCTAGCCTGTGACATCAACAGGACATGCCAGAGAGATATAGCTCCTAGAGGTTGCCAATGCTATGGAACAATCTGCCAGTTCACGTGAAAGTGATCTCATCAATAACCGTATTTAAGTGTAACTTGGACTATTGGATGGAAAATTGTAAAATTAACCTAGGGGTTTCACCTTTGTCACTGCTAGACAGGGGCAATGAGTGCAGATCATGGATTCACAGATATGGACTACATACCTTGGTCTATAAGGGAACAATGGTACAACTTCCCTAGGCTTGGAAAGGCCCTAGGGCCATTAGCCTAGTGACCTCCTATGAACCTAGGGCCATTATGGTAGTAGCTTCATATGACCCTATGAAGCTATGAATCTATGTAGGCCTGCCAACATCTTGTCTCAAACAAAAGTGATTAAACGGCAAACTGCAGCAATGCACGGACTTCTTCGTCATACAAAAACACAATAAATTGTGTTTTTGTATGACGAAGAAGTCCGTGCATTGTTGCAATTTGCCATTTACTCACTTTTGTTTGTGCCTTTTAGTTTTTAGTCTACGTTTTTTATTTAACATCTTGTCTCACACAAGTCCTGCTGATGTCATGTACTATAAGTTCAGCTGGAGTGTTGTAAAAGTCAGACATATGCTGTGGTGCTTGCATTAAGTACTGTGTTCTGTAGTCTGTGTGCTTAGATAGTTAGGGGTTCTGTTCTTATTGCAGTCAGGTGTGTGTGTGTGTGTGTGTGTGTGTGTGTGTGTGTGTGCGTGCGCGCATGCTCATTTGACATTACAAAGAGCCTTTTACCGCAGCATATGGGACACTGTTATTAGCATATTCTCAACAGACACTGCTGATGTCAACAGGTATATCAGATGTTTGGATATGCAGTCATCTCACCATCGCATGGTCAGACACTGGCCTGGAGGCCAGGCAGACATCACCTCATCCTATACAAGACAGACTAAAGTAAAATGTGTTTTAATGTATCCATGTACATCATAGCATGGTTTGTAGGCCCTATGGTCTCTCCAGCTGCTGCATGTGTCTGTTGAGGTACATGCAAAAGGGAACATTATACTGTATTACAGTTCTGATGAGGTTTGACTACAGTGCTGTTATACAGTCCTAACATCTGAATATGATGAGGTGACTTATGATGTGCACCATACGTTTGTCCTGGAAAATCATTAAAGAGAGAAGTTAGAAAGTAATGATAAAAACCTTTACAAGAGCATTCACTGTATAGTTGTGAAATGTTGATGCTATCAACTGTCTAACTTTCCAAGGCCAATATAAGTGAAAGTTACAATGAGCAGTTCAACAACACAAAAGCAGATATACTAAGCACTAAAAGTTAGGTACTCACCCTGAGCATCGGACAAAGATTTTATATCACTGAATCCAAAAGATAGAAAATGGGGATATGACACAGTTATCATCACTTGCACAGTACTTTGTGTGGGGGGTCATTAGGGAGAGAAGTTAGAAAGTAATGATACACATTGCAGTTTCTGACTTCACAACCCTTACAAGACAATTTGCTCTACAATTGTGAAATTTTGATGTTATCAACTGTCTAACTTTCCAAGGCCAATATAAGTCAAAGATACAATGAGCAGTCCAACAACACAAATGCACATATACTAAGCCCTAAGCTAGCTATGCATCTTGAACATTAAACTCATCTCTTGTATCTCTGAATACAAATGATAGAAAACACGGATATGGCACAGTTATCATCAGTTGCACAAGATGTTGTATGGGGGGGGCAGGAAGTTGGCTGACACAAAAGGTTGGTGAGTGTGTGTGAGTAAGGCAAGGAGAAGAAGGCAGACATTGAGATAAATCAACAAATAGCCAGTGAGACAAAATGAATAACTGTTGTGTATGTGTCTGTAGGGGTCCTCCAGTGAAATTGGTGTGTGAGTGTCTGTATGAACACAGCCAAGCTCTGTGTTAGCTCTACATCTTGGTCTGTCAGACAGGTGTGAGCCATGCATGGTAGAGGTGGCAGTTCATCACTGTAATCCCCGACTATGAAAACTGGCTCTGCCAGGAGCTGCACTGGTATCCCACCCCCAAGGTCAGATGCAGTGCTGTCAACTGAACATGATCTATGTCTGCTGGATGAGCTCCCTTCACAGGAATGCCCAGGACCCTGACCCCATGGCCTGCCATGGCTGGGTGTGGACAGTACACTCACTGACAGAGCAGTGGAAGTACTGCAACTATGCGAGCGTGATCAGGCATGGCCATGTTGGCTGACAGCAGATGATGTGGCTGATCTACGCCCATGAAGATGCCGTTCCCCTCCCAGCAGATATTCCAAAACAGACACTGCTTTTTCCATGACATACACTCTCAGTCCATCACAGACACCCCTTGGTCCAATGTGTCATTCATTCAATCCATTGAATCGCCAACACGGTGGAGGCAGTCATGCATTACAGACTGTGCCACATCCACAACCCTGAGTATTTGTCTGGAGCATCTATGGGAACATACCTGTGCCTCCTTAATGGCCCTAAACATATGTTGAGTGCCATGGAAAGTGACATCTGCACCAGGTGGAGGAGGGACAGCAGGCCCTCTGAGCACCACTATCAAACCTCCTGAGTGGCACCTTGCCCACACCTTAGCTACAGTAAGACTCAACAAGCACTGAAGCTATAGTAGCCACAATTCCCTGATCAATGTCCTTGCCCTCAACCTGTCCAATATCTGTGGGGTCAATGGATTGGGTAGGCATAGGCCTACTGGATGTTCCTGATGAAAATGCAGGGGATGGCTGTATGTCAACCTTATTGTCAGATTGAAGGTCTGCATCCCCTGACTGTGCCTCACTTTGACCACCATCATTATCAGAGTCTGCTGATATACTGACATCAGGTGGCAGAGGGCCAACACTCCCACTGTCATGATCACCTGTGACAAAAAGCAAGAAACACAGGAATAAATTAATATCTGCACTACTGTAGTGCAGTATATGCTAACAAACTAACAGTGCTGCCACTATTACAGACAGTGCAGAAATATACACAACAGGCCTATGATCAACATCACACACTATAAAATTTCTTTAAATTGCTCAGCAGTACTAACATAAAAAATGTTTGCCTTACCATCTGCAGATGAGATACTCCTCTGTAGTCCAGATGGTCCTAGAAGAAGTTGAGCAAGGTGTAAGGGCAACATCATCACAATTAACAGTAACACGGGGGTAATACATTTTTCCCCTTTATCTGTGCATTAAGTCTAATGTCAGCAAGAACTTGGCTGACAACTCCAACCTAAGCTTATAACTGTAACAGTCTTCAATCCCCTCCAAAAAAGACATGACAGAGTTAAATTATTTATTTCAGCAGTTTTACTATACTGCAGTATTCAACTGTTCAGATAACAAAGCCTACCTGGAAGCTCCTCCTGGGCCGTACTTGCTGTTTTGGAAGGTGTTGTGTCCACATCTAGTATATACTGTCTTTTACTCTCCTAGGAGCTATCTGTATCTCTGATATTGGCTAGGAACTGTTCATTGGGGGTTATTGGGGGTTCCCCTAGCAGGCCCTCCCCCGGTAGCCATTTGGGCATGGTTCACTGCAGCTGCTTGCCTGCGTGCAGTAGTGATCATGTCAGTGGCCCTGTGGCACATCTGTTCATATGTTCTGCTATGGCTGCCCACAGCATTCACATTTCAGACAATTTGCTGCCATATTTGCATCTGGAGTGCCATATCTCCCCATCCCCTTTCCAGGAGAAAATCAGCATGTTGATGAAACCCATCCATGATTACTTGAATTTCCCCATCAGTAAAGGGGGGGGGCTACATGGATTGACACACCTGAGTGACATACTTGTAGGTGTTCTAAAAGACAACAGAAGTATAATGCACATAAGTATCATATAACTATAAAATAACTGTTTCCAGATAAAACTGAAAGGGTAGCCAGCCAGTATTGCCCACTGGAGAAACATAACACAGTCTACAGATGTGAAATACTAACAACAGGCAGGATGCAAAACAAGGAGAGCAACAAGAGCAACATATCCTTGTTTGTGCCAGAACAGTAACTCATCTTTGCACCCCCCCACAGGCAAACAAAACATCTTTGAAATGCTAAAAGTGCTATCAAAAGACCTGTCCCTGAAACATTTGTACCACACAGCAATCCATTTTCATGTATTGTCAATTGTATACTTCTGAAATGGGCTGACAAACATGCCCATGCCATCAGTATGGTTCTAACTAATGCATATAAATAAAAGTGTAAAAGCCTTTGCTTCACTTTATTCTTAAATGCATTCTGGCATATACAGTATGTAGGTGACAAAATGGGAGCATACCTGCTGAAGTTCATTACTCCTCTGTACAGAAATATCCTGAAGAAAAAGTGTTTTTGCAGTCTGCGAAACATATACAACTCTCCTTACCATCAGTTTAGCTAGCTACATGTTTACCTTTCTATAATGGATTGTATCTGTCTTTGTGTTTCATAAATGCTAATTGCGGCATAAGCATCTGAATTGCATGCTAATCAACCAATCCAGCACAGTGGAGCTATTCAACAAGCTATAACAAGCTGTAGACTCTATGCTGTTTTTTCCTGCAGATGTCAAAACTTTTGGAGTACAGACACAGAAAGTCTGCACAGACAGAATGTTAGGGGCTGCTGCTGCTCTAACCCATTTGTATGTGCTAGTGGATGAAGCCAATGCTGCTGCCAATAGGCTTAGGCCAAGAAGGAGAAGAGCTTTCAAGCCACATTTAACTTATCACAACCCACATAATGTGGAAATTGTAGAATACTAAAGGGTGGACAGGGACACACTACAGGAACTTTGCAACCTCTGCCACCCTCAACTCAGAGTCAGAGCCAACCGAGATGAACCCATCGCAGTGGAAATGAAGGTATGTGCAGCCCTTAGAATCTTAGCTGCAGGTACCTTTCAGAGTTCAAGAGGGGACATGTTGGGGGTGTCACAGGCATCAGCATCCAGGATCCTCCACCAATTCCTGGATGCTATGCTCCAACATGCCAGTGAGCACATATAGTTTCCCCATAGCTCTGAGGAGAGGGACAAAAATATATAACAGTTCTACAAGGTAGTTCACTACCCTGATATACTGGGTGCTATAGATTGCACTCGTAAAAATTAAGGCACAACCTGGGGAACAGGGTAAGTTCTACATTAACAGAAAGGGCTGCCACTCTGTCAACTGCCAAGTCATGTATAATGCCAAGGGAATCATCTTGAATGTGTGTGCTGGCAACCCTGGCAGTTACCCCGTCTCACATATCTGGCATACCTCACAACTGTACAAGATGTTTGCTAGGGAGATATCCCACAGGTTCTTTTACTGGGGGATGCAGGCTATGCACTGGGAATTGTAGCTGATGACACCCAGCAGAAATGCACCCACACCCACAGAAGAATGCCATAATGAGGAACATGCTCAAACCAGAAATGTAATAGACCATGTGTTTGGGCTGCTGAAGTCATGGTTCTGGTGCCTAGATACATCTGCAGGAGCCCTGCAGTACAATCCACAGATATGTACAGAAATCTGCGCAGTATGTGACATGCTACACAACATAATCCTGAAGAAACTGCTGCAGCGGGATCAGCCATGGGAAGGGGCACACATCCCACCACCAATGCCAAGGTCACCACATTCACAGGCAGATGAGGAGTCAGAATGGGAACCACTAGCTACTGTGGGTGCAGGCAGACATAGGCATGCTCAGTATGCCCTTGCATTGGCTAAGAGACAACACATAACACACTCACTCACCACTTAGGGGCCTAAAACCTTCCTCCTACTCACATACATATATTAACATTGATGCCAGGCAACTCATGCAACCTTTACCTCCCCATGTATTGGCTGTGTACTGCTTGCACCAGAGTCAGCCTTGTAGAACACTGCAGCAACTGCTGCATTTAAAAGGTAAGTCCTGAACCTGGAGTGTATTGTTTAATGCTATTATGGCATATCCTTGTATTTCATCACCTGGTACAGTAAACAAGTAAAAGGTGGGAGATTTGTACAGAAATTACCTTAACATGTGACAGTAGAGACTTGTTTGACTTGTACATATCCATTTGTAAGTAGTAGGCCTCAGGCATCAAAGATTCTCACAGCCATACCTTTCAAAAGTATTGATGATCACTGCATGCCCTCAGTTTAGTACCATACATATGTACTGGAAAATCATTAAAGAGAGAATTTAAAAAGTAATGATACACATTGCAGTTTCTGACTTCAGAACCCACATACGATCAAACAATAGGCAGGATGCAAAACAGGCAGAGTAACAAGAGCAACATATCTTTGTTTGGGCCATAGTAGTAACTTACCTTTGCTCCCCCCAAAAAAGAACATTACATTCTTACTTGTGCCATAACAGTAACTCACCTTTGCTCATCCAAAAAAAAAAAAAACAGTCTATGCTTGTTTGTGCCATCCATCCTGCCCTTCAGTTATTGGAAAGTGCATATTTATTTATCATTCACTATCATATTATTCCCAGTTAATATCCTCACACATTTTAAGGCCAATGATACAGAATGGCTAACACATTGCATGTGTCAGAGTACTGGTCAGATAACTGATGACTGACCAAGAAACACAGAAAGGTAAGACAGAGCTGTATATTTGCAAACAATAATGCACTACTTCCTAATATAATAAATTTAATAAATGTACAACTAGTTTATAGTTTGATATCAGTGTACATTCTGTTGCAGTTGGTTGTGTGAAGAATGACTTCAGTTTTTTGCTGCAAAGCTGTTTGTGTGACAAAGCTGGATAAGACACCCCTCCTGTTTTCTGAAGGTGCATTGGAGTGAGAGTTGAAATACAGACCTATGTAGAAATATCTCATGTGTACTAACATTTTCTACTGTGTATGTCATAGATTGCTTTTCCTCATTTTAAGTATTTCTCCCATTTTTTTACTGGATAAGTAGACCCCCCCCAGAAATTAGACAGCCAAAACTAGAAACTGGATCCATTCAATGGATGCTATTGTCTGTGGCAGCAGGTATAAGTGTAGGGCTGGACTACAAATGGTCCTGGGTTCTAGTACAACGTGTGCAACCTTTGTTTTATTGTTATGACATTGCAGTTTATAGCAATGAACTGAAGCATGAACAGCTGTTATTTCAACAGTTTAGTGGCAACAGGTATTAGTGTAGGATTGTCATACACATGGTCCTGGGTTCAAATATAGCATATTTCATACACTTTTACTATTGTTCCACTTCCCATTATACTCACTATCACTTCTAATACTTGACATAGTGTAGCTGATATTAATTATATGTATGAGGGCTGAGACACTAATATTGTGTCAGTTATTTATTTATTTATGTATGTGTTATCACATTTATTATCAAATATATGACTGTGAGTATACTGTGTACTATATTCCTGTAAGGATATTTCTGCTCTCTGGACTGCCATGACCTTCACATTTGTTGCATACACATACAAAACTGCCTGTGCATCAAATAACCTTGAAATTGCATTGCTTGCCACTGTTGTGCACCACTTGCAATTGTGCACGCCAGAGCACTGTGTTTGCACAATGGTAAGTGGTGCACAACATTTTCAAACAGTATGCACACTCCCAGTAAACAAGATAACTGGAATTGGGAAAAAATCATCAGTCTCCATTGATGTTGATCCATGACAGACATGGCAGGTGTTTGTGGACAGGGTGTGAGATTTAGGGCTCAGAGATGGGGTGTCCAGGAGTCCATGATTTTTGTTGGACTCCTAGTGAAAGACCACAGTGCCAGGTTGCTGCAGGGGGACTATTCTGGGTCCCAGTATAAGTCAGAGGCTTGGGATAGTTTGGCCTGGGCTGTGACCAGTGCCACTGGTATCCCATGCACTGGTGAACAATGTAGTCAGCATTACAACAACCTCCAGAGGAGAAAGAGGAGTATCCTCGATGCTTGGATCGAGGAGTTTAGGATGGAGGACATCCCGCACGTGTAAGTATCAACTACAGAGAGTACTTGTAAGACTTAAAAGCTGACTATAGGCAAGACTAGTATTCATAATGGCATTCTGTTCTGTTCTGTTTTTCTCAAAGCTGCCATGGAGAGGGAGTGCAATGTTAGGACCTGTGGCACAAGACTGGCGAGGATGAGGGAGGCCTGTGGTGTGTATGCAGCAGAGGAGTAGTGTTATTGTAACATTAAAAGATAAAGATAGCTTTTTTGTTTTTTTATCCAGTTGTATCAAATAGAGCATGCATATCTCAACTGTAAAAGCAAGTATGCCTGCATTATTCTGTAGCACAAACCAAGATTACAAAATTAGACTTTAGTCAGAGGTGGCGGGTTCAAATACTACACTTCCCAACTATACAATAACTGTTAATTCGTCAATTATGTGTAACTTGAAGGTTTAAAGTAAAGGCTCTATACTAGTGGCACACATGCCTTGTTGTAAACTGTAATCTGGATAACTGGAACATGCATATGTGCAGTATATGGACATGTAAAGTAGTACTTGCTGCAATCTGTAGTACAGTGTGCACCTGTTAGGAGCTGGAAGTCTTAAAAGTAATAGTTATCTGTTACAGGGTGGTAGTCTTAAGAGTAAAGGTTAAGATAACAGAGTCAAATAATTGTATTAATGCATTGTATGTTACAAATGAAGGTACTAATCCTATCTCGTTTTTCTCTCACCCCAACCCTTATCTCTTTTTTTTGTTGTTTTATTTTATTATGTGTCATCAAAATATGTCCATGTCATCCATGTGTACCACATCATGAAATGCTTCACAGCACAGCAGGGTATGCCTGCCTCACAGGATCACCTGCCCCCTCTCCATCAACCCCTGCACAGTTGCCCAACACATCTGGAAGTCGACCTGGCAGTACCACCTCTGCCTCTCCTGCACTACCTACCCCCTCAGGTGATTCTGCTCTGGAGGGTAGGCTAGTGGTTCCATCCAGGAGCAGCGGCAGAGCTGGTGAGTTTTTCACCTGCCCTGAACTGCCAAGGATGGTGCAAAGGGTTGTGCACTGCACTATTGGTGCACGCCGATGCTGAATGGAGGTGCTGCTCTCCCTCATTTTACATAGGACCAGTAGGAAGAGAAGGAGATGTTGAGCGCTCCACCCAGCAGTGTGAGGTGACATTGATGACAGTCCTGTGGGTGAAGACTCAATTTTCACTGTCAACCAGCTTGATGTCTATGGGTCCTGGATATCCCCACCCTCAGCTCATTCATGGTGTCACCGACCTCTTCTGTCCATCACCATCCCTGTGTCTTGTCTTATCTGCCTGCAATGGTTTCCTCACCTACCCAACTTACCAGACCTAGACATACCTACATCCCTTCCCCAGCATTCCTCTCTCTCTCACTCCAAAAAAAAAAAAAATGTCCCATAGCTGTCCATTTCGCATATGTGTCTTCTTGACATACTTGATTTGGTCCAAATCGGCATACAACATGTCTGTGCTGTTATCACCCCTCTGTCTGCAGGTGACAGTCCAAATTCAGCTAATATTCTACATATATTAACAGTTTTTACTGTTGAAAAAATGGATAGCTATGGTTCTTTCCTACCTCCCTCCTGCACATTCCTGTATTGTTTTCCATTTGTTCTTTCCCTGCTTGCTTCCCATTTCATCACTGTCCTATCTTCCCCATTTCTCTTCTTTAATGCATTATTGTACAATGGTGTGCAATGCATACCAACTGTAAAGCAAAAGTAGTTAAAATTATTAG
>NC_056745.1:1222899155-1222914155 GCF_019279795.1 Protopterus annectens
AATAAAAAGTGCAAATCATGAAGACAAACACACTCATAGTGTCTATCACATCAGAAATTAAAAAGGGACAGTCTAGAGAAGCTGAGCTTTTTAAAATAAATAACTTGCAATGAAAATTTTGTTTCTAATCATGAAGACACCAGTGTACTTAAACCCTTGCAGATACTGGTAGCTTTGGACATTTAGAAAATGAAGGCTTTAGGAGGACTTGACTAGAATGCAGACATGGTGGGAAGTATTTATATGGGTTTATGTGTCAACAGGGGCAGGAAAATGCATTTTGGAGTAAGCAGCAGTGACAGAAGATGGCTGGATTGAGGGTGCAGTTTTATTAGACTGGAGGGAAAACCTGTAAGTGAATGACCCCATTTGTTATAAGATAGTGGTTTTCAATCATTGAGTACATGAATGAAATTAAATGTTATTAAAGGGCCTGTCCACTCAATGTGGGGGTGATTGTTAAAAGTCTCTTCAAGACATTTTGAAGAAATATTGGCCTTTCACTAGTTATTTTACTTGTACGGTTCTGATGACTGTTGCCATGCAAGCAAAACAGCTTCCAGGCAGAGGTGTGCTGCAGGGTGCCCAAAATGCTCTAGGGCTGTACAACATATCCTCTGAGGAAAGTTGAGTAAATCAGATATGCATTCTTTGGAAGAAAGGGGTAGGAAATAGCAAAGGTGTAGTTAGCTGTTTTTGCACCTAGTGCCATCCCCCAATCTGGAATCCCTCCAAAATAAACTCTTCTTGGACTTGGACTTTTTTAACCATACATGGAGACTACAGCTCTTCAGTTTTGACTGCAAATACAATACCTACATTTATTTATCAATGCCATTATGCACCAAACAGTGATCACTATCAGCCAATTGTTCCACCACCCAACAACAGGAGTGGCTGCCCCATTCACCCCACCCTAGCTATGTTACTGGGCAATGGGAGAAAAAACATGCCTGTTACTTTAAAGCAACTGAAATTTAAACACTCAGTTAACAAGGCTCTAGCAAGAGCCCAGAGGCTTAGATATTGTGAAGGGTTAGATTCATGTAGAAAATAAAGACTTTGTAAGTAAAACAGCCCACCAAAGAAACTGATAGCAAAAACATGGTTATCCAGTACAAAATTTAGTGGAATGGAAGATTAATAGTTGGGGGAGTGGGTAGGAAAGCTAAACCATGATGCAGTGACATGCAGTACATATTAAGTCTAAAATACTGCAGGGTTGCAGTGGTGCAAGTTTTATATTTTTGAATGGCCATAGTGCTAAGCCAGCTGCCTGCTAATGCTGTCCGTTGGCTGTAGGTCTTATGTGACTTTACTTGAAACTAATCAAAGTACGAATAGATGAGGATAAATAATACTGGCATTAAGGCTGTACTCATGATCATAATAGTAACCTCAACAGTCTGTCATTAGCTGAGCCAAACAAAGAACAGCTGAGTGATGAGATAGAATTCCTTCTTGTGCCATGTGCCCCTTAACCAGTTATTAACCACTCAGAAATTATTGGCTTTACTACTGCATTTTCTTAATAAATAGAATCTGTGTTAATTATGTGTTGAATCCCTTGGCAGAAAACAACAGAGGAGATGAATACAAAATGTGCTATGGTGATTGACACCTCATGCAGTCATTGGCAAAGAGTAGACAAAGTAACATGGAATTTGCATCCGCCTATGAAGATATAACAGTTGCACAGTAGACAGGCATTGAGGCCTGACAAGGGAGAAAAATGCAGTCAATATAATGTGTGTTTGTGTCTACCTGCTAATCTCTGAGCATTATCACTGGCAATTAATAGTCACAGGAGAACATCATAACAAGGAGTGCTTCCTTGTTTTTCAAAATAGAAGGGGCCTTAAGGGACAGACCACATGAAGTTAGTGAGTTTGCAGGCTTTGTTTTGCTATTTAATATATACAGCCTTAAACACCTTTAGGAAGTCATAATTTCATGAAGAAAATCAATATAGCTAGGAGAAGTAAGGCTACATCTGACAGCACAAGTCGTAGTGCTATACCTAAATCGTAATAGTCAAGGTGTGTGTGTGTGTGTGTGTGTGTGTGTGTGTGTGTGTGTGTGTGTGTGTGTGTGTGTGTGTGTGTGTGTGTGTGTGTGTGTGTGTTTTATGATGATGTGGAACCTGATATACATTTTACATGTATGATGTGGAGGGAGGTTGGTAGACATGCTACATGAGAGGCTGATACATGAAGCATATATTACATGGGACACACTGATACACGTACTACATTTAACCTGTGTGTGTATATTTATGTGGAGTAGACTTGCTGCATTTATAATGCATAGCAGATGCAGGCAGATATGCTACATTTGCTATAAAGGAGAGGCTGATAGTCATGCTAAATTTGTTATGTGTGGAGGGAAACAGACATTCTACATTTATTCATTATGGGAGAGGATGGTTGACATGGTATATCTATTGTGTTATGGGCAGGCTAATAAATATGCTATATTTGTTATATGAGATAGTTGATAGAGTACATGTATTACCTGGGAGAGTCTGAAAAGCATGACCCATTTATTATATGGGGGTGGCTACTATATATGTTACATTATTGGATGAGATTTCTGCATCTGTTATGCAGAGAGACTTGTATACATGCTACATTTATTATATGATGGAGGAATATCTGACACTAAGTCAACAAAAATAGACACAAACAATAAATTCTGACAGATAAATAATACTGAATGCTGTATAAATGTGAAGTACAACCACTGTTAGAATAATGGTTAATTCATCCTATCTGCATAGTGTTATATATAGGCTTAGGGATCGAGTTGCTTTTAGCCTAATTTGTAGGGTTGGAAATAGGGTTAGGGCTAGCACATGAGTAAAGTGGAGCAAGGGGGTGAAACTCCCCTACTCTTGTCTTAGATATGTTTGCTAATCCTAACCCTAGCACTAACCCTAAGTCAAACCTTGCACATTTAGCTAAAATAACCCTTACTCTAACACTTACCAAGACTCACACATGCCACACACTAACCTTTACCCTAACATGTTACTAAACTAACCCTTTCCCTTACCCTAACACTTACCAAGACTCACACATGCCACACACTAACCTTTACCCTAACATGTTACTAAACTAACCCTTTCCCTTACTCTAACACTTACCAAGACCCACACATGCCACACACTAACCTTTACCCTAACATGTTACTAAACTAACCCTTTCCCTTACTCTAACACTTACCAAGACCCACACATGCCACACACTAACCTTTACCCTAACATGTTACTAAACTAACCCTTTCCCTTACTCTAACACTTACCAAGACTCACACATGCCACACACTAACCTTTACCCTAACATGTTACTAAACTAACCCTTTCCCTTACTCTAACACTTACCAAGACTCACACATGCCACACACTAACCTTTACCCTAACATATTACTAAACTAATCCTTTCCCTTACTCTAACACTTACCAAGACTCACACATGCCACACACTAACCTTTACCCTAACATATTACTAAACTAATCCTTTCCCTTACTCTAACACTTACCAAGACTCACACATGCCACACACTAACCTTTACCCTAACATATTACTAAACTAACCCTTTCCCTTACTCTTACACTTACCCTAAACATGGCAGATCAGCATATATGTATACATTCAGAATACTAAAATATTCAGTATATCCAGATGTTTTTACATTCCAACATTTACAATTCTTGCTTCCAGAAATGCCCACTTGCTACTCTCCCTGTGAGTAGATCATGATTAACATGCTGTAATTGTTACACTGGGAGAAGCTCATTGATTTTATATAGTTATTATGGGGGACAATGACAGACAAGGTACAATTATTACATTAGGGTGAGTCTGGCAAAGCAGTATATGCTTGTCACATTTGTTGCATATAGTTAGCAGAACACTATATAGGTTCATAGGTTTTTACTAGGCTAATGACCACTATGGTCTTTATAATCCTAGCCATATAACCCATCCCAATTTTGACCCCAAATACCTTGGGCATTTGTTTGGCTGTTTATGTTAGTAAAGAGGTAGCTAAGACGTGTGTGTGTGTATGTGTGTGTGTGTGTGTGTGTGTGTGTGTGTGTGTGTGTGTGTGTCTGTGTGTGTTGGGTATTATTTTAGTTACTGTCAGTCTCTGTCTATCAGAGACATAGTGGCCAGACCGGAGCTGAATTTTGACTTTCCATCCAATGATAAATGTTTCATTTGAAGAGGGTCAGGGATGAATTCTGCTTCACTTGGATGCAGAGCCTATTCCATAGCATGCTGCTCCTTTGAGACACATATGTCTCTCCAGCATGTTTTATTTATGTCACAGGTGATATTCTGGTCCTTGGATCTGGTAGTTTCTGTTTTGTTAGTTTTGCAAGATGTGCAACAGTTCTGTCTGAGCTAGATCTGAGGATGCCTTATTTTCCAGCCATAGATTGCCTCTCAGTAACATATGGGAGGAGAAAGATATGCTGCATTTATAATGTGTAGGGGATGCAGACAGATATGATACATCTGTTATAAAGGAGAGGGCCTTAAGGCTATCATCATAGGACATGGTATGCATACCCTGGACTATCCTAGTGAGAAACATTTGTGGGTTATGTACATGCCACTCAATGATGGGTCAGATAAGGACTGAGTAGAGTGGTACTATAACCTCCTAAGACTCGGATGCCATACTCTTGCTTATAAGTTGGGTGACATAGAATGATTTTCTTACTATCTTGGCTATATGTTGGTCAGTGGCCAGATTACTGTCTACATATGTTCCCAGATCCCTAACTACTGGGTCAACTTTTAGGGGTGTTTCATCAATGTAGTAATTAGCTTGGGTGGACAATTTCCCAAAGGGTACTATAATGCACTTCTTAGCATTGAATTTTACTCCATTACTTTGGCTCCAGTCATTTATCAGTGTTTCACTGTCTTGCAGGATGTTAGTGTCATAAGGGGAAACTGTGATAGATCCCAGTTTGCAGTCATCTGTGAACTTGGTGAGCCAGAGACCTTGTCATTAGCCTTGACTTCCAAGAAGTAGATGCCAAACAGGAGTGGGCCCAACATGGACCCCTGTGGTACTACACTCAAGACAGTTCTCTTGGTGGAAGTAGTCTCACCAACCCTCACATTTTGGATCCTATCTGTGAGCCAGTCAGCAATCCAGTGAGTTATGTAAGGACTATCCCTAGTTCAGAGAGTTTGTCAACAATATCTGAGAGGGGTATGGTATTGAATGCCTCTGCCAGGTCAAGGTAAGCGGTATGCACCATTTTCCCCTCATCCATTGCCTTGGTGGCCCTCTTAAAAAAGTTTACCAGGTTAAGTAGGCAAGATCTTCCCTTAACAAAGCCAAACTGGGTTGGATCCAGTGCCTATAGGCTCCCAGTGTCCTTATTGTCATGTTCATGATAATTCATTCCATGGCTTTTCATATTAGACTTTCCAGACTGATGAGTCGGTAGTACCCGGGGTTGATTGATGGTCTGTCCTTATGAAGAGGGATGACCATTGTGGTACACTATTTACTTGGTATGTGACCTGTTTTGAGACTGTATTTGAAGAGTGCCTCAAGTGATCCTGATAGGTCATGTTTAAGACCATTTAGGAAGCAACCAGGGCCCAATGAAGGCAGTGTTTTCAGTCTTAGTGAGCACCACCAGGACCTGTTCCCTGTTGATAGTTGGGGGGGATATGCTGGAAGTGATTTCACAGCAGGTAGTCGGAGGTGGGATTTTGAGCTAATTTATCAACCAGTAGATTCGCTATGTCTCCCTGGTCGGCGAAGGTGGTGCCATTTACTACTAGTTGTGCACTGCTGAATACTACCTTTAAGGTTCCTGACATAGCTGAAGAAGGTCTTGTGATTGTACTTTGCCTGGGAGGCTATCCTGACCTTGTAAATGGACTTGTTGGACTTAATTAGACCTCTTAGTTTCTTGTTTATTTTGATCAGAGAGCTTTTGTCATTGTGAGAGTTGCTTTTCCTGATTTTGGCCATGACTTTTTCTTTTGTTATATACTCTGTTGTGGTAAGGATTACACCAATAAGGTTCATTTTTGGTATTAGATTTGGGTGTAGTTCTGGTAGGTACAGCAGCCTCAATGCAGCCATTTACATGTTTGTACAGGGCTTATGAAATACTCTGCAGACGTAGCTGTGTTCTCAGGGTTTGGGAAGCACTGAATTTTGACAAACTGTCACTTAATCGCATGCAGTTTGCTTTTGAGTAGTTCCCAACTGTTAGGGGTTTAGTTGGGTTTTCCAAGTTGATTTTTATTTTGAGGGAGACAGCTTTGTTATCCGACCTCACAAATGAGGACATGATTATGGTGGTTTGGGGCGGGTCAGGGGTGCTCTCCCATATTGGGGACCAGGGTGTTTGTATTGATAAATTCCAGGAAACATTGTGCTGTGACAGTGAGAGGCAGTGTACATTTCCCAGTCTATAGAGGGGTATTTAAAGTCCCCTATTAATAAGGTATTTGGTCAAATGGTGAGGGCCTCTAATAGGTCTAGATATAATTTGTCAGCTTCCTTGATCATAGAAGGTGACTTGTAGATAGCTAGGCTATGTTAAGGAACCTTGTCTATGATGATTTAGATATGGGTGAAGTTAATTTCTTTAAGGATTAAAATTTGTCTTGAGTACATGAGACAATTGCTTTCTTGTCTCAGGACACTCATATCTATCAAGATGGTCACAGAGACATTAGGAAAGTGCATATCCATGTTGTCTGAACATATTAGGGTTGGTCTATTAAGGTTTAGGGTCTTGGTTCTACAGGGGTCTCCTGTCTGGTGTTTCGTGTTAAGGCTGGATGTTAAGATACTGCTATGATCTGGTATTAATGCTGTTCTATAAGTAAACTAGCTGTCCTAAGCTAAACTCCAAAAAAAGCCTGACTGTGTTACAGGTCAAAATCCTAAATACTAGCTATATAGGTAAAGATTTCAGTGTAAGCTTTTACTACTATACAGGGCATCACTAACTACCTCTGTTTGACGAGCAGCTCCATGCCAATGCTCCTAATTTATAGCAGACAGAAAAAGCTGAAAAGTATCTCTTGTGCCATCTGGCCAACAGATGTTGAGCTCCCTGGAGAACTTTTCAACTCAGATAGACTAAGTAACACCTTTTACCACAAGATGGATGATCCTGGAATTGCCTAATATAAAAGCACCGTAAAAATAACTCTCAAGTACAGATTAACGCCAAACAAATAGGTCACTGGTTATTTCACCCTTCTACAAGGAGATTTAGAAGCAAACCAACACTAGAAACCAAACAGAAAGAGAAATGACAATTTTTTATCACAAAATTAAATAATTGCTTTTGAACTGCAATCAAACATTAAAATCCACAATAAAAAGCAGCAGGGCCCAGAAACGGCAACTGATCCAAATTATTCACAAAAACAGCCATGGTTAGCACTTTCGTCTGTGATAAACAGACTTCACAAGATGAAATGCACTTGAATACTCCACCATATTTAAAACACATCCCATCATCATGTGATTTCCAATGTATTACATTTAAAGAGCTCACACACAATTTATAAGCATTGTATGATGCTTCACATGATACTAACAACACCACTTAAAAAAATGCTTAGAAAAGATAAAAATAACTAAACCATTAAAATAATTATTGACAAAAATATATATAAAACCACTCAATTCTGAAAATCTTTAAGCTTTAAAACTGGTTGAACAGATATCAACTCATTTAAGCCTGGGCTCACACTTGCATTACATTTCAATTGCCACAGCAGTTCCTTTTTATCCACATGCAACCCCAAAGGACCACCCCTTGGATTTTCAATCATCTTCTCCAAAACAATGAATTTAAAACAATGTGTAGGATACAATTTAGTGTGACTAGCCAAAGCATTTGTTTCTTGTGCTTTAGAAGTGGTATACACGTTCCCTTATCCTATCTTTTAATGCCCTTTTCGTCCTGCCCGCATAAAAAGCATTGCAAGACTCACATAGGGCTGCATACATCACTCTTTTTGTATTATAGTTGTAACT
The DNA here is from genome assembly GCF_019279795.1 of Protopterus annectens. Classification (NCBI taxonomy): domain Eukaryota; kingdom Metazoa; phylum Chordata; order Ceratodontiformes; family Protopteridae; genus Protopterus; species Protopterus annectens. The sequence continues at coordinate 1,222,907,199 of NC_056745.1, forward strand.
ACCTTGCATTGGATACATCTTCCCATTGATGATAAATGCCTGGGTACATTTTGGCTCTACAAAACCCACATCTTTTCATGGTAAAATATTGATTGCCTGAGGAAGAATTAACAGGTATTTCCAGGAAATCTTTTAATTTTTTACCTCTCCTGAAAATTATTGTTGGCTTGTCCCCTAACTTGCTAGGCAACTCATGATCCTCCCTAATAATTACCCAATTTTTCATAATTATTCTTTTAACCTCTGCTTGATCTGCTGACCTTTTTGGGAAGAATAGTCCATGTGCTCCATAATAAGGCTATTCAGTGTATTCACATCCTTCAGCAGGACATAAATTTCCAAGTTGTTATGTTTCATCATTAATTCCAAGATTTCACAACGTTGTTTATCAAAAAGTAGCAGGAATTATTTGTAAAATGCAGAGCCAGAAGCCAACCCAGTGGGAAATTTCCATATTGTAAGTCCTTTTAGGACCACCTTCAAGTGGACAAACTCCAATAAATATTCATTCTCCGTCTGTAATTTATGAACTTTACCCAACTTGTATTCAAATTCATCCAGCAGATTGGACAAACTATTATTTCTCATATCTGGTTACATTTCCACACCAAAAGAAAATGTCTGCTGTAGCCAAATTACCATATCAGGTAACACAAAAGGGCTATCTGTACACTCAGTCTTTTTATTCTGTCCTGATTTGTTCAAAATAGGATACAAACTACCAGAAGCTCCATTTACAACATTCACCTGACCGCCACCTGCTTGTAGTGAATCCAGCCTCACTGACATTTGTTGAACCAGTGCAGTGAGACTAAGCACTGATCTGTTAAGCCCTTCCAAATCTGGTTCTGAAAACAGGGGCTGTGATCCAGTAGCCGATCCCAATGCCATGCTGCACAGACCAGAAGCAAACAAACTGTTGGAATTCACAAACACCAACAGCAAACTGTAAAATCCACAATAAAAGGTGGCAGGACCCAGAAACGGCAACTAATCCAACTTTATTCAAACATTAGCGATCACTGAATAAAACAAGTGCAAGTGCAAAAAATCAAGAAAATATGCTTATGTGAGCCTGGATGGTTCTGGATGCAATAGAAACACTTGCACAGCTTTGCTGATCTCCATTGCAATTAAAATATGAGGAGATATTGGTAAAGCAGCAACACACATTTATAATACTGGGGGACAGAAGTTTAAAGAGCAGCATATGCTTGCTACATTTATTATGTTTGGAGTTTGTTGGCAAACACTACTCCTAGGCCTAGGTGCAAGGGTGGATCCTGATAGCCCTATTCTATACAAGATTCTATGATTTTTTTTTTAACTGAACCATCATGGAAACCACATTTGGATCATTATTTAATCCTTCTTCTCATGTTAGACCATTTTGCCAAGGGTGTTCCTGTGAGGAGCACAAAGCTCCATATGTTGCAGCTGTAAGAATCAAAGGAACAGGGAAGCCCCTGCACTACAACAACACCATGATTCCTGTGCCAGTGAGAACAAACAACTATCTGGCAAATATGGAAAATAGTCTTCAAGCACTTTGCAGCTAGAATACAATTACCAGACAATAAAGCCAAATGGGACAGGGTCAAACTTAAATCAGGCCACCACCGAATGTCGAGTGGGCACTACTACCTCTGTCCAGATGATCACTGAGTGAAATGTCAACTCCACTCAGGTGTATGGGAGGTAGTTATTTAACTAGAATCATTCAGGTGTGCTACAGAGTACATCATTCAAAAACACAGAATATAGCATCTGACAAATACCTCTTGTTCAAGTTCAGACACAGCAGTTAACACTAACTTGTTTGTAAATTAATGTCAAAATGTCTCCCACAGTAAGTTGATTAAACGCACTGAACTAGAATGATTATAATTCACAGCAGTGGATACATAATGGCACAGAGGTACACCTCTCCCTTTTTTAGAGTCAAATGTATGCAGAATGTTTCAGTACCTTCAACATGTATAACCCAGTGATTTATCAGATGAGATATGCACCTCCTGTCTTGTAAATTATGACTGGTTCATAGCATACATGTTGAGGATACACCAGTACATTAAAAGCATCATTAAAATTATATTAAAAGTAGCTTTTAAAATTAAAAAAACAAAGTTGCAACCCTCTGGCATCCAGCAATTACTATCTTGGGAAAATGGTTATGCAGAGATTGTTTGTATACTTAATAATCTGGACAACCAAACCATAACTTAAGCTCCCATCTGTTCAAGCAATACTGACCCACTTCCTTCCTTCTGTGGTCTGCCATAAGTATGGAAAAATTCCACCTACTGATATGAAATTCCTTTTTTGAGAGCACTGTTGTGGAATTTATTAAGTCTCTCCAATACTTTGGAATCAGATTAGTTAGATTAGGGAGGAATTAATCCACTCAAACTCCCGAATTGTGTTTAGTGAGATAAAAGATGATTGCACATGAAAATAAGGCACTCAGGCTACCCTATTTAGGCAAGGTATCTGTTATCAATAGTGGTTCTGCTAAAGATACTTTTAATATTAGCTAACTTATCTCACATTGGTCTAAAATGTCTGATAAGAGCATATAATGTAATACTGGATTTTATGCAGGACTCATGTTTTTTGCATCATGCTAGACAGAAGTTGTTTTTTCCAACACAGATTGGGGGGGGGGGGGGTGAGTCCTGTCTAACTTATATGAGGACAGACCATACTCCTATTAGTTCCAGATTCTTCTTTACAAATGTCCATACTGATATGACTGTTACCTGAATCCTAGGTAATTAGTCCATCTGTCTGTCTATCTATTTTATTTGTTGACTGGGATAGAATGGGAAAGAGCCCTCATCCACCTGGACCACTTTCAAGCTTAGCCAGCGATTACAAGCAAAAATCATGAAAAGCTTTGTACTAGACAAGAAACACTACAGTAATGACAAAACAGTGCAGTGAGTACTAACATTGCTATAAAGCAGTAATATTATTGCATACAGTGAGCTAGAATATATGTACAGGGTAGATTCTAACTAAGCATGTGCCTAGAAGATAGAAATTATTTAAACAGTTATATAATGTACAGATATAAAGTTCCATTCAGGTAGCGGGTATCAAGGAGTAGGGGATGTAAGAATATTGAGGGGAAATGCAGATGGAGGTAGACGCAGTACAGACAGGTGAAGAGGCAAGGTAGGTGGTGTAAGGTCAGAGAGGAGACTGGCAAATATTAGGACGGGTACTGGGGTAACCTATATAGGTGAGTGGAAGGGTGAATGGAAACAGGACTACTAGGATGAGTTTGGAACTCATCAGAAGTGCAAGTAGACAGTATTAAAGTTTATTGCTTACTGTCTTATGATTTGTGTATCTTCTTCTAGATGGACCTAGGCCAGGAGAAGTCTAGATATTCATGGAATAAGATACTGCAAATAATGAGGGTAGGCCATGTACATATGTTACTGGGATGGCACTACTCATAACTGAAGGCTATATTTGGCAAATTTGAACTTCTACAGAATTACCAATACTACTGCAGTGGCAAAATAGAATTTCTATACCACTGAACTACCAGCTACTTACCAGGCAATATTCTGGGTCTGGTCTCTACACCAAACTCATCCTGGGACTATCAGAGCCCTTGACCATCACTAAATAAGTCTGGGAAAGTGAATTAGGTTTGTATTCCAGATAATTTGTGGACAAAAATCATAGTGACCTTGTGGCAACTATTTTCTTATAAAAAATATTTAACAAACATATTTACATAATACAGAAGATAATAAAGAGGCATAGTTCAATACATATGTCATACATCCATTACTAGAACTTCTAAACTTTAATACTATTTATTTTTGCCTTTTTAGTGTTGATCCATCATTTAATAATATAAACTCCACTTTTCCTTGAGAAAGTTTACAGCTATACCATCACATATATTGATATTGATTAACCCCCAATCAATCTGTGATGAAAAGTAGATGTTTAGTTACCACCCTTTAACAATCCCATTTCCAAAAAAATCCATCAATGTATCTTATATTCCCTGCATCCTTTTCACCATTACACACTATTATTTATATTCTTCTCCATGAATCTTTTTGTTGCCTTATTTGTAATTCAGCATGTCTCTTTAATCGTGCTCCCTAACATCTCCTCCAAAAAAGGACTTTACATACCAAATTGCAAGAATACCAGTTAAATTACCATAAGACAATTTAATGTTCAAATCTCTTCCTGCATATCTTTTTTGTTCCACAGTATTGCAGCCAGTTTCTAAATTCAGTCTTTCCACTCACAGATTCTCAAGATAAACTTACTGTACAACACTACTTCAATTCTTACTCAGTCTCACAGACTTAGTAATACATAGCATCCAATCATATTTCCATTGCATTCTACATGCTCCTGTTTTGTATTAAAGTACTTCACCTGTCTGTATTATTCCCTGCTTCAGTGAACACATCATCTTATCTACCCATCAGTGTAACCAGCAGTAGATAAGGGATCATATTATCATTTAATTAATCTTTTGTGGGCATCCTGTCTACCAATAAAGCATGGTAAGCATGACTGGTAAATACTTGTTCATCTCACATCTTCCACGTAGGGGATTATTAGTGGATCTCTGATCAGAGACAGCTGGTTATGAATTCAAGATGTATATACCAAGGAATTCACCATCAGAGCAAAGTTTGGGCTGTGGATCTTGATACTTGTTTGTTTGTGTCTTTCGGCTTTTCCCAGTTAGGGGTCGCCACAGCGGAACTCCGGTCCGCTAATGATTGGCAGTAGATTTTTACATGTTGAGTTACCAGCTCTGACGCACAACCTTCAACGAAGGTATGCCCATTCACTCATGTCTCCACACAGAAGATGCTCTAGCTGAGAATCAAACATGACAACGTCTTACTGTGAGGCAACAACGCTACCGCAGCACCACCACCGCAAATTGAGAATATACAACAAACTGGATTATGGTCAGAAAGACCTGTTCATAATTCTTTGTAGTGCATGGAGGCTTACTGTTTTCACATACTACAATAATTAGAGGAAGCAAAGTGTAGGAGTGTGATTTTACAGCTTTGAAACTTTGCACGTCTTCCCTGTGTCTCTGTGAACTTACCACTGCCTCACAGAGATCCGCCAACAGAAGAGCAACAGGCGGTGCAAACAGATTTAAAACCTGTTAAATGGTTCATTCAGCCTTCAAAAAAGGGTTAAATGAAGTTAACAGCTTTTAATACTGCTTTAAACTTCCTACCACTGACTGCTATTAATGATCTAGCTGAAACCTAGAACTTACCACTGGTGAGGAATGCTTAACATTTCTGATATCAGTAATCTACATTACATTACAGACATAAAGACAAAGGTAGTTTCTTCCTACTTTGAAAAAAAAGTTTATGGAAAAAGGAAAAGCTATCTGGAACAAAATTGAACTTGAAGAAGGGAAGTTTCTTGTCAAGAGTTAAATAAGCAAAGTTAACAGTGTAATTTAATGGCTCTACTTAAGAGTGATAAGCTATAGCAAAACATGATGAAAGACGAATCAGTTCAAACTGGCGATGTTCTGATAAGGTCAGGGTGTAATGAGATATTGAAGGCAGGGTGCTTGATGTTTATTAAGAAGAAAGGGGATAACATCTTTTACTGGAGAACTGTTTCTTTCTTAAATGTGGATTTAAAGTTAGCATTACAGAAATAGCATATTAAACGGAGTCAAACTGATCAGTAAAAAAAACAGTTATTATAATGGATAAAGACTTTACGACCTTTGCACAAGGTGCAAGATTCTTCTGACCTTAGGCTAATGCCTGTTTAAAGTTTGCATGTCTTCTCTGTGTCTCTGTGGGATTCCACCCACTGCAGGAAGACATGTAAGTGTTTCCATCTCAAACTCATCCAAGAATGGAGCTGTAGGCAGCAGCACAGGCTCTTCATGATGCCCTATAGGGGGAAGAGTTGTACAGACCAACCACCTTGGACATCTACTATGGTGCACAGCATCCTCAAGATAGGATAACACAGATCACAGACTGTGTATTGTGGTAGGGCTAAGCCACTCAGTGGTGCAAAAATATGGCTCTAGGTGATTTGGTCATGTTGACTAATGTTGCCAAATGGGCATGGGTATTTGCCGGTAGTAAGTGGGTTGAGAACACGGTCTATTCTGACCTACACCAGAAACCCATGCTAATGGTGGGAATGGTGTATATGCCTTTACTAGCTAGTGTGTGTGCCTGTTATAAAGCCCAGCAGCCCTCTCTCAGTAAGCTACTGTCTGGCCTGTGTCAAGTTGCCCAGCCTGCGTTACCTGGGATAATTCTGTTGAGCAAAAGCTGAATGTAAAACCAATCAACCTGCCAAACATGAGCTAAGAATTGCTACACTCAAAGTAGGTTCAATGACAGTTCAGAGCTAGGAAGTGGATGACATGATGGTAAGGAGGAGGCTGGACATCCTGTGTATCCAGGAGGCAAGATGGTGGGGCAATGCAGCAAAGCCACTTGGCTTAGGATCAGGATTATAGAAATGTTGTGGTTAGTGAGAGGCTTCAGAAAGCAGTGAGGGATCTCATCAGAATTAGTGACAGACTCATAGCAATCAGACTACAACCTAATGATACGGCAATATTCATACTGTCAGCCTATGCCCCACGGCAGGGTTGTGGTAGTGAAGAAAAAAGTGCATTCAGACAGCAGTTTTAGGACCTACTAGATAAAGCAAGACAACATAAATTGGTGTTAATAATGGGTGACCTGAATGGACATATCGGGTAGAGTGTGTCCACATGGATGAGGCAATAGGAATAAAGAAGTAGAAGCCACTATAGATTTCTGTAGCCAACACATGGTTCAGAAAGAAAGACATAAGTCAAAATATCGAGTACAAGAGTGGCCAACATGCAACTCAGGTAGACTTCCACCTAGGAAGAAAACAGCACTGGGGTAGAATCAGTGATTGCAAAGT
>NC_056745.1:1222919155-1222921655 GCF_019279795.1 Protopterus annectens
GAGGTTTTATTGTTTGTTTTGGAGATGAATTCTGATAGTCAACGTGATTCAGAGCATTATATCAAAAAATTGGACTTAGTGTGTCTTCACATTACTTAATTATGCCTCTGTCTTTTTAAATGTATTGACACTTATTTTTTAATTAATAGAATTATTAACTTCAATTAATTTCTATGGTGATTTGTGATGTATTTAAGTCCTCATTTTGTGGGTTGTTTTATTCTGATGAAGTCTCGCTATTTCTGTTGATTTATTTCAGCTGCTTGTTGCTTTGTTTGGATTTACTTGTTTTGGTTTTGGACTTTTTATTGGGTAGGTTTACCTTGACTGAGACATCAGCAGCCTTCCTAGCTCCAGAAGTGGGCTCATCCTGGCAACCTCTGTCTTAGGCCCAATTCTTTCAATCTCAGGGTTGAGTTGGACTTCCACCACACTCAGTTACTCAACCATGATGACCCTTTCTCATGCAGGTCCCATGCCTACAATGCAGGCAGACATGCTATCTTGACCTTCTTCTTAAAGTGAGGCAGTCCATGCTCTGCCTGAGACTTTCTACTAATGCTTCTGCTTTGCCTACCTTTGACCCAGGACAGAGAATCCAGGTTTCTAAGGGGGGATACCAGTCTTATGCCTTGTGCACAGTCTTCCTCCTGCTTGGACCTCCCTAATCTAAAGTAATTTGTAAGAGAAACCATGTAAGCTGAATTGTGAAGTCTTCCACCCTGGACATAGATAATGGCTGTAGTTGAATTCCCTGACCATCCCAAATTTAGGGAGCATTTGGAGATCATCAGAATCAAATCTAGATGATCAGAAAACATTTCCCCTGAATCAGATCTCATGGTGCATACTTCTAATCACTCTAGTCATCATCTTGGGTGATTCTACCTGCATATAAAATGGTAAATGTCTTAATTTTAGAGAACCCAGATGTGTTGGCTGCTATCCCCATACAAGAAAACACACAAACAAAATTATTTACCCTCTCAAGGACTGCCCTGATAGTTGCATAATCTGGTGTTAGACCTTGTTATTGTATCTACTGTGCTTAAGAAGACTCCTAAGCCATAGTTCAAGGCAGTTCAATCTCTGACACCCCAGAACAAGGAGTCATGTTTCTTGGGTAGACTAAGGAGGAAGTTTTCTTTTGCCCTCCACCATCTCTCTGAAGGTGTTAAACTACTTTATGTACATGCAAGGATTACAGAGATACTTGCTAGATGAATTTGCCAAAACTCTGCAAGAATTGCCAAATTTGGACATCAAGTAAGTTTTAGTCCCAACTGTCAACTTCCAGGTCTATTGCAAAACACTCAAACTCATCCATAGCATGATGGATGGTTCTCCCACAGTGGCAGATGCAATCATCACAATCCATTGTCATGCTTGGCTTCACCTTATGGGCTTTGCTGAGAACCATTTATGATCACCCTGCTAAATGGATCCTTTGGAGAGTCTGCACATGCTGAACTAAAGTTGGCTTAAAATTCCAGGTGCCTCGGTATACATTTTCCATGATCAGACCCCATACCAACATCAGTTCTAGTTTCCAAATGGAATAAGAAGCACAAGTACTCTACTGTCTTCAACTTTTAATACTTTGCCCTTTTGCCGCAGTTTTGTCAGGATCATTTGTTTCTGCTTGTAGGTTTGCAACCTTACCAGTGAAGGTCTTGGCTGCTTTCTCATGGACAGATTTAGGGAATACACACAGTGTGCCATTTCAATTAACATTTCCTGCCATGGAATACCAGTCCAGTTGCTTATTTATTTCTTCATAAATTAATAATGTCTGTTTCATCTAGTTTCTCTGGTACAGCAGAAAAAGTTAGATTTTTCATAAGTCCTCTAATTCTGCCATGTTTGAAACATCTCTTCTTGAGCAGTCTCATATTCCGATAGCCTTTTCTTCACTTTGACCTCTGATTTTTGCAGTTTTATCAGCTTATCTGAATACCTGTTTAAAGCTTATTCCATTTTTCCAGCCTTTTGTGATTTGAGTTGATGTACACCTTCAGCATTTCCTTTATTTTAATCAGCTCTGAGCACATTCGTCTTATTATTTTCTCTAGTTTACTGGAAACCATGTCTTACACCAAAGCTGGAGATTTAACCATTTTTTTCTGAACAGCTGAAGGATTCTTCCCAGTCAATGTTTTCTCTTTACGTTTGCTTGTTGATTTTCTTACAGGCTCTTTTAGTTTCTTCATTGCAGGCATCCAGGCAGTCTACTTACTACCCAGTAACTATATTTTACTTAAAGTATCAATATTACTAGCTGTTCTCTCACAGTTTCTGTTTTTTCACTGGGCGAGCTGAAGTTAAGCTGTTGATCAGTGCCCATCCATCTTGGAAGTCTCATTAATACTTATTTGTTGGAGATAAGTTGGGGGTGACGGAGGTCCTAACTAGCAAAGTAGTGCCTCGGTTGCAGAGATCAATATGTTTGCTTAATTCTTGGTTTATTAGTAACAGGGGACAATAAATATTGCTAAATAAT